>NC_044978.1:81533303-81766746 GCF_008728515.1 Papio anubis
CACATGTAGGGTTAAGGGGATCACAGATAATAGATCGATAAAGCAAAATTTAGTAAATATATGGAAAATTTTAATGATACAATTAATAAGCTTGATTTAGAGAACATTTAGATACACTAAGCTGAAAAATCAGAAAACACACCTTTTTTCTAAGTACAACATGAACATACATAAAATTTGCTTAACTAATTGATTTTGTAGAAAGAATATGGTTATATTCTCTGTCCAAAATAACCTCAGATTGTCAATCAACAATAAAATATATTTAACCAATTCTTACACATTTAGAATTTAGAAAACATAACAGTAAGAGTTGAAGATGACATCAAAATTAGAATATTGAAATATTTATAATAGATGGCAGTAAAACTACTGCACGTTGAAATTAGCAAGATACAGCTATAGCAGCACTCAGAGGGAGATTTATAGCCTAAGATGCATTTCTTTAAAAAATAAACATTTAGCTCACAAAGCTAGGAAAAAGCAGAAGAAACACAAAAATGGTAGAAGAAAAAAAAAAAAAGAATGAAGATGATATAAAAAGTAAGCTTTCTTGCAAGCAAACTAAAAATCAACAGAGATGATCATCAAAACCAAAATCTGGTTATTTGAAAAAACTTAGTAACATAGTTCTGGAAAGATTGACTATGAAAAATAAACAGAAGGAATAAATTAGTCATTTTAATGACACCACAAACAAAAGTGCTATAACTATCATACAGGAAAGAATGACAATGTTCAGGAGCGGAGGCCATGTTCAGCATTCACTCAAGTGGAGCCCAGATGCTGACTGCTTTCATGATGAGTTCTGCATTTCTCTCTGTGTGTCCTTTTAGGTCGAGTCTTTTAGCCTGGTCACTCCCTTCGCCCTTTACATGTCTTCCACTTTCATCTCCACACCCTTAGAAACCTTACCTGTTTAAGCTCCTAATTTTAAACCCTTTTTATTTTTTATTTTTTTGGTTCTTCTAAATTCATTGTTTTTGAAATACAAAGCCAAGTAGATCCTCCCTTTGAATCTCTTCTGCTGTGTCTTAGCCTTTCACTTTGCAATAGGCATGGGAGAGTATTGCTTCGGTGTGTGATTTGGGAAGGGAAAAAGTAAATTTCTCTAAGAGAAAAAATGTTAATGAAGAGCTGAAAATCTTCTTTTCCACTTACGTTTCTACATGTAGATAATTTATTAATGATAATACAATAGCCATCCTAGGAGCTGAATTTCAGCCATGGCTGGAAGGAAAAATATTAAGCTTACCCACGATTTTAGAATAACATTGCTTTTTTATAATTGTACATTTGGGTGGTTAGCTTAAACTAGAAACTATAAATGTGGAATATACTAGACCTTTGGCAGAAATGATGAATGGAGACACCTAATGGTGGTGACCAAACTCTTAAGATATAGGTACTCACATCTGTAAGCTTCTCAATTAGCATAAAGTCAGCTTGTTTTCCTCTATCCTGTGACATTTTCTTTCAAATGTCTGAATTTGGTAAACTTGCAATGTGTCTTGTTAGACACTTTTGCCTGTAATTCTTTAAAACCATGTGTGACCTAATCCATATGCTTTTCATTCATTTATAATCAAATCATCAAAATACAGCCTTTACAGAGCTATTTGATTTCAAAGAACATTTTTTAATAAGCATTTAAAGGCTTTTTAGAATAAAAACGGGATACCACATTTTTCCAAGAGCAAACAAACACAATACAACCAAAAACATTCTTACGCCCAGAGAAATCCAAGCTTCTGAGTTTTAATTCTTCTGTATGATTAAATGGGCCATCCCCTATCTCCCTTTAACTCCTGGTGAAGCATGAAGTATTTTGATATGAGGAAGTAGTATTTCTCAAATTACTATTTAAAAATAGATGTAGCTACTATTCGGGCAGCTCATATTAAGACCCGAGGGCCAAGAGACCCAGAGGGGTTTAAGGGAAGAGCCTGGAAAACTGGCAGCAGCCCCTGCTCTCCTGAGTTAGGAGTCTACTAATTTCACAATTGTTGCTCTAGACATGTATCAGAAATGCCTGCATGGCTTTAAAAGGCTGCATGTATGTATCTGTGAGCTCTGGCCTCTACAGCTGCGGGAACAGTTATATAATGAGATAAGTTTCTTGGCTTCTGGAGGCTTAAGTTGTACTGTGATGCTCTCATGCTTGGGGAGAGGGTCCATCGCTTGCCTCCATGTACAGTCACACATGACTCTCATGTCTCACTGCACTTTAGGGATGATCTACTCTAAATAACAAAGGATAAAAGAAGTTGTCTGAAATATTTGCTTGGAGGTTCAATTTTGTTTTAGTAATTTTGTGAGAAATTAATTCTAAAATCAATGAAAGAGCATCACATGGCTTTTGTGTGGAATGTCTATTACGTAGAGATAGCATATACTTCTTCCTTACTCCCTAATTTTTAGAGAAATATTAGCCTGAGTTTGCAGAGTAGATCAACTGGGTGGCAGAAATAGGATGTGGATGTCAAGGACTGTGCAAAAGTACTTTCTTTAATCTTTTTAAAAGCTCTGGGGGTAAGAACATATTACTGACTGGTAGGTAAAAATGAGAAAGAATTCATTATTTAAAAACACTAATATGGACTTTTCCTCATGCCTACATTAATACAAATCCAAGTCTTTATTAATTTTCTCTCCAGAACATGTCTTGGATCTGTCCATATCTCCCCAAGTTCATTTGTATTCTTAGGATCCTCCAGAGAAACAGATCAATAGAAAAAAATAGATAATTTATCCTAAGGAATTTGTTCACATGATCGTGAAGGCTGACAAGTGCCAAGACCTACAGTTGGCAACCTGGAGACCCATAAGAGCCGAGGTGTAGTTCCAGTCTGAAGGCTGGCAGGCTTGAGATCCAGAAAGAGCGGATTTTTCAGTTTGAGTCCACAGGCGGAGAATACCTATGCCCTAGCTTGAAGGCAGTCAGGCAAGTGGAGTTCTTTCTTATCTGAAGTTTTTGGTTCTATTCAGGCCTTCAACTGATCAGATGAGGCCCACTCACATTACAGAGGGCAATTTGCTTTACTCAGTCTACCAATTCCAATGTTAACCTCATCCTGAGACACTTTCACAGACACACTAAGAATAATGTTTGACCATATGTCTGGGCACTTTATGTCCTACCTAGTCAAGTTGATGCAGACAGTTAATTAACCATCACAGCACTGTAATCAACACCGTCATCCTATCTTGTCTATTGTCGTAGTTTCTAATGGGTCTCCATGCTTCTCCTCTTGTTTCTCACAATTCATTTTCTACACCACAGCCAGAAATATATTAGATTATATCTCAGAATAGCTTACTCATTTGTAACTTCTCATTGGTTTTAGAACAAAATCTAAACTCCTTGCCCTGGGCCTGATGTTCCTTGCTGACCTCTCTAACCTTTTGTGCTACACAACCTTTGCCTTGCTGGCCTTTCTTTCTGTTAATGGAATACTCCAAGTCCTTCTCATATCAGGGTTTTTGGTACCATTTCTCCTTACCTTTCAGCAGGGTTGCCTGCTTCCCTTCTGTTAAGAGTGGGCTTGGCCGTGCGCAATGGCTCAAGCCTGTAATCCCAGCACTTTGGGAGGCTGAGACGGGCGGATCACGAGGTCAGGAGATCGAGACCATCCTGGCTAACACGGTGAAACCCCGTCTCTACTAAAAAAAAAATACAAAAAACTAGCCGGGCGATGTGGCGGCACCTGTAGTCCCAGCTACTCGGGAGGCTGAGGCAGGAGAATGGCGGGAACCCGGGAGGCCGAGCTTGCAGTGAGCTGAGATCGGGCCACTGCACTCCAGCCTGGGGGACAGAGCAAGACTCCGTCTCAAGAAAAAAAAAAAAAAAAAAAAAAAAAGAGTGGGCTCAGGTATCACCTGCCCTGAAGGACTTTTCCTTGCTACCAGATGAAAGCAGCCCTTGTGTCTTTCCTCCTCTCCCATTCCAACTCTTCTCTATCACTCAGTTTATTTTGTTCATTGCATTTATTATAATCTATATTTCCTTACTTATCAATTTACTTATAGATTATCTGGATCCTTCACTAGACTGAAAGCTTCTTGAAGTCAGAGACTAAGTCAATCTTGCTCTCCACTGGCTATCTTTTGCCCAGCCCACACTTGGCCTACCTACCCTGCATTGAATAAACACTTGTTGAATGAACAAATGAAGGTGTCTGCTTTTACTGGGTATTCTAAAGTTGTTTTTGGTTTTGTTCTTTAGGTATCAAATAAATATTTTGCCTACTGGTATTTAGTATTGGAGTGAGCAAATTTAGAGAAATGTGAAACATAAAAGACCAAGAAAGAGGAAAAGATAGAGCTATTTCTAGAAAGAGGAAATAAAAATAAGTTCATACAATATTTTGTTTTCTGTTTTATTTGTTCCAATTACATTGTTTATCTTTAAAGAAAAAATTGTCTAGATTGTCAAAATCCAGACTTTTCCAGGAATACATTATGTTAATGCAGGGTTAGTCCTTCCCTGCAAGAAGCCTCAGCTGACTTTACTTGTGGTTGTCCATTCCATGGAGGGTTTCCCTGCTCTCACATTCATGAGCAAGAAAGAATAATGTTGGTATCTAGTGCTTAGATGAATGACCAAAAATTATCTGATGCCTACTGACCTATGAATTTTTGCAAATTTTTTTACGTTAAAAATTGATAATATTGGCCGGGCGCGGTGGCTCAAGCCTGTAATCCCAGCACTTTGGGAGGCCGAGACGGGCGGATCACGAGGTCAGGAGATCGAGACCATCCTGGCTAACACGGTGAAACCCCGTCTCTACTAAAAAATACAAAAAACTAGCCGGGCGAAGTGGCGGGCGCCTGTGGTCCCAGCTACTCGGGAGGCTGAGGCAGGAGAATGGCGTGAACCCGGGAGGCGGAGCTTGCAGTGAGCTGAGATCCGGCCACCGCACTCCAGCCTGGGCGACAGAGCCAGACTCAGTCTCAAAAAAAAAAAAAAAAAAAAAAAAAAAAAAATTGATAATATTAGAGGATGACATAGTTCAAGCTATAAATAGTAAGGCCCATATTATAAGCTAAGCTCATCCCAAACTCATTCTCTTTCAGGAGGAGTAACAACAATTTCACAGGCCTTCTGGAGTAGTGCTCTCTCTCCCCTAATGAATTTCACTGCTCCTTTGCCCTCCCCCTTGCCCTTCCTTTGAATGTGAGCTAACAGAGGAAGCTGGCACCTGGAATTGCTGACAAATGAAGAACTGAGCGAAACAATTCATGCCTGTTGTTGGCACACTGCGGGGCATTGCGACTCAAAGACATAAAGTGGGGAGATGTGCCCAGTTTAGAGACTGAGCAGGCATCAGAGGTGGAAAAAGAGGCTTCAGGCAAATTACAGCTCGAGTGTGAGGTCAGAGCCCCAGGATTACCCAGGGTTATGATTTCACGCGTTTAAAGAAGGACCAGCACATATCTGCATGGAATTTGAAAGTTTTTCTGGCACATCCGGCATTTGGCATCTTCAGAAACACAACCTCTGCTTCAGTTCACTCCAGCTGTTCTACGCAGAAGTCTTTAAAAGTGTGGTCCTGGGAATAACAACATCAGAAGTACCTAGGAACTTTTTGGAAATACAAATTATTTGCCTTGCTATGCAAAAGGTACTTAACTGGTAATGAGGGTAAAGCCCAGAAGGCTGTGTTTAACAAGCTTTCCAGGTGATTCGGATAGACACTAAAGTTTGAGAACCACTATTCCAGAGCCCTGATTCTCTCTTCCATCTCAAAGATATGTTTTCAGGAGGGGTATGAGCTGTCATTCACATCCTAGTGTGAATGAATTTATACATTCATTTATACATATACATTTATGCAATACACACACACACACACACACACACAAACTAATTCATACTAAGAAATGTTTGGTATCCCCAATTAAGGATTAAAAAATCTTGGTTGTCAGTCAGAAGGAAGTTTCTTTTCTTTTTCCTTTTTAAAAAAGCAATAGATAATTTTCCCACTGCCCCTGAAACTCAGCCACTGGAATGATATCTCTTCTCTTACAAATCGGAAATATCCCTGAAGAGTTTTTCTAGTGAGATTAGGAGCTACAAGCTTTTTGCCAGTCAAATTAGAACCTGCACAGCTCATGATTTGTTGATGCTAATTCATATTATGAGTACTTTGAGCATTTTAAAAATGCTATTTTCTGGTTAAAGCCTTTTCTTTCATGATGGGATATTACGATAAGAAATTATAAACATGAAGTATACTGTTAGAAGATTTTACTAGGTATTTGTTCCTTATTTTAGACCTAATTGTAATTAGAGGTGACTTTGGAAACAAAACAACCAGGGTCCAAATATCACCTTTGCAACCTACTAACTGAGCAAACTTGGGCAAGTTGCTTAACTTGTCTACAATTTGGTTTTCATATTCCTGATCTATCCCAGAAAGATATAAGATTTCCCTTCTGGGGGTGTTGTAAAATTCAAATGAGAAAATATAGGAAGCATTTTGCCTGATGCTCAATATATGATCATTGTTATTATTTGGTGGAATTGGGTAGCTGGTGACTTAAGAATATGTGTGCATGTGCACACACACGTGTTTGTGTGTGTGTGTTGGGGATGGTGCTGATCATTCAGTACTTTTAAAAGAGAAACAGGATTTTGTTTAGAAAGTGACTTTCCAGGAAGCCATTTCACTCTTAATCACCAGCTTCTTTTGGTCCACAGTACTTACTTCTATTTCATTTTGACAGAATGATGCCTGGTATAACTTTTAAAATAAATTCTTACTTTTTACGCTCTATCTTCCCAGACTTTAAGATAGGTTATCAGTGAGACTGGCAGGCCAGCCGATTGACTTTCAATGTTGTTTACAAGCTGAGCTGCCTGGAAACCTGATTCCTTATAAGAAATTGACAAATGGGATCTAATTAAACTAAAGAGCTTCTGCACAGCGAAAGAAACTGCCATCAGAGTGAACAGGCAACCTACAGAATGGGAGAACATTTTTACAATCTACACATCTGACAAAGGGCTAATTTCCAGAATCTACAAAGAACTTAAACAAATTTACAAGAAATAATCAAACAACCCCATCAAAAAGTGGGTGAAGGATATGAACAGACACCTCTAAAAAGAAGACATTTATGCAGCCAACAGACACATGAAAAAAATGCTCATCATCACTGGCCGTCAGGTAAATGCAAATCAAAACCACAATGAAATACCATCTCATACCAGTTAGAATGGCAATCATTAAGACGTCAGGAAACAACAGGTGCTGGAGAGAATGTGGAGACATAGGAACACTTTTAAACTGTTGGTGAGACTGTAAACTAGTTCAACCATTGTGGAAGACAGTGTGGTGATTCCTCAAGGATCCAGAACTAGAAATACCATTTGACCCAGCCATCCCATTACTGGGTATATACCCAAAGGATTATAAATCATGCTGCTATAAAGACACATGCACACGTATGTTTACTGTGGCACTATTCACAATAGTAAAGACTTGGAACCAACCCAAATGTCCATCAATGACAGACTGGATTAAGAAAATGTGGCACATATACACTGTGGAATACTATGCAGCCATAAAAAAGGATGAATTAATGTCCTTTGTAGGGACATGGATGAAGATGGAAACCATCATTCTCAGCAAACTATCGCAAGAACAGAAAACCAAACACCGCATATTCTCACTCATAAGTGGGAACTGAACAATAAGAACACTTGGACAGAGGATGGGGAACATGACACACCAGGGCCTATTGTGGGGTGGGGGGAGGGGAGGAGGGATAGCATTAGGAGATATACCTAATGTAAATGACGAGTTAATGGGTGCAGCACATCAACATGGCACATGTATACATATGTAACAAACCTGCACGTTGTGCACATGTACCCTAGAACTTAACGTAAAAAAAAAAAAAAACAAAAATTTCTTTCCTTAACTTCCTAACAGATATGCATGTAAAGCTCATTGACCCTCTTGGGCTTTAGCTGAATGGAGGTACTTTCGAAGCTCCTTTGTGGTTACAGAGACCTTGCATAATAGTGTTATGCAATCAATAATAGTGATTGACTTAATTGTCAATCATTTGGTTGAATTAGTGGTTAAATTTAGCTAATTAAGTAAAATTTAATGGTGGGATTGTGTATACAAGCAGATAATTCAGCAAGTTAACATAAAAAACCAAAAGTTACACAACTGTTTTGAGCATGTGTTGGGAGAAGAAAATAGCTTTGACTGGGTGTGCCTTCCAGATTGAGCCTTTTTTTTTTTTTTTTAACCTCCTGGCCCCTTTTTTTGTATGCTTAGATCCTGGGACTCCTTGAGAAGAGAACCCTGAATTGAGCAAATCCATCTACCTCTTCTTAGAGACCTGCCCATGAGAAATTGCCCTGTCATTAGTTGTCTCAAGTCCCAGCTTGCCTTCAGAATACTGTGGAGCTGCCCACGTTGAAAGGACGTGAAGCAAAAGAAAACTCTTCAGACTTGAAAGTCAAGAGTAATGCAACAGAATAATGATTCTGGGATTATTTTCACAAGGAACTGGTTAACAGAGCACCTTGGTTTGAGGCTTCACATTGTAGCTTCTTTTGTCTGTCAACTTGTTTCAAAGGGCTGTGGTGAAAATTTTAATAGTTTTTTTTTTTTTTTTTTTTTAAATCTTGTTTATAATGACCTTGCAGAAACTGGGAACTTTTCTTTGTACCAGTTTTGTCCTTTTCAATTTTGCAAAGAGCATTTTCTGTATTTCTAATGGAACCTCTAAGTTTTTAAAAAATTCTATATTGACAATTTCGGTAGTAATGAAGACCTAGTTTTTGATTCAGTGTTCATCCATTATTTACTGAGGACTTGTGAATCCACTTTGCTTGTAGTTAAGTGACAATTTTGTTAAGTGGAGGCACAGAGTGGTGAAGCTGTGGTACTGATTTACTTATCAGAAAACATGGTCTATTAATGCAAAGGAAGATATTGCTCAAAAAAGGAGGGTCTCTGGGAGATGTGTAAGCTTGAGGCCAACTCCTGAATTTGAATCTTCGAATGATTTTAAGGAAGAATGTCTCAAAAAAGTTTAAATAACTATTCAAGGTATACAGATAGAAAGTGGATTGTGAAGACCTTTGGGGTCATATAATCAGAGTTTAGTTTTTGCGTCATACTAATGTACAGAAGTTCATTGACATTGAGAACTTCACTGATCTCCGAGTCTATTGGGCCTACCATAGTTTGTGCCTTAGAATTTTTCAGATATTTCTGAGATCAAGTTTCAATAGAAAATCCCTTATAGTATTGATGAGAAGTAGACGTCATTGTATTAGAGGAGAGATGTGTATCAAGGCTAGCTGGGAGAATTGGGATATATTAAAATAAAACTATAGCTTAAGGGTTAAAAGCCACATTTGGATGAGGTAGATCTTATGAAAGACATTAAAGCTGGGTTCTCAATTTTAGTTTCACATTGACTTAATACTTAAGTGTATTGGGCTGGGGATTTTGAGTGGAAGTACCTTTAGGAATAAGGTAAGTCTGGCCAATAAGATACAGAGAAAGTGTGCTGCCCTGTTTCTGGGTACTTGTAACCTGAGAATGAGATGAGGTTTCTGCAAAGACTTCACTGTTCCTGCAGTAGTCTGACTTGGCATTTTCTTTTGTTAATCGTATTATGGAGAGATGATAATTATATAAATACAAGGATTAATATTCAGCAAAGATGCAAAAACCTGATTAGGTTAGCTCCACCTTGAGGGAAATTTGGCAAAAGTGACTGAAGGGAAGAAAGATGAGAAATTATAGGGGATGGGCCTGTGTTGTATGTTATAGGATTCATTGAGTCTGTGGGTTCAAGTGCTTCTGGGTACCGTGCCTTCTGCTTATTTCACCCACTACTGAGTTGCAACCAATACACCAAATCAACATTTGCAAATCTGCGTGGCCTCACTGATTCTAGCTGTATGCATTATTTCCTGGAAGGGGCTTCACATAGGAGTTCATTATCTTGGTAAGTTGACTTCTGACTGGAGCCCTTATAGCTGCCTGCTGCTTAGATTGAGCTGGTTATCCCTTGCCATTATCCAGCAGGGTTGAACCTAGAGGAGGGTAGAGGGAAGAAGAGTAGTTTTCCGTTAGAAGAAAAATGTGTATTAGAGATATCGGTCTGGTTTAGAGCCCTAGCTCTGCTTTTAGCAATGATGTGACCTTGGGCAAGTTAATTTACTGAAACCGGTTGCTTTACCTTTAAAATTATAATATTATCTAATATTTATATATTCTGTGTTCAAGGCACTGTGTTAAGCACTTGCCAAATGTTATTAACATAAGATAAAGATTATTGGTATTCCCATTTACAGATGAAAAAGAAAAATGTTGGAGAGGTTAAATAACTTGTACCTGGTCATGCTGCTAGTGGGTATTAGAGTTCAGAGCCTGGATTTGGACCCAGGTGCTTGGACTCTGATGTGTATTCTACTGACCACCACAGTATACTTCATGGGATTGTTGTTTACAAGCTTATGTCTTAAAATGTACAGATATGCAAATGGCCTAAAGCATGTAGCCCAATATATAACACAATCATTATTAATCATTATTACTATTGCAAATCAAGTGCTATATATATTTTAATGTACACAACCTTTATCCTAAAATTAGATTGTTAGATAGGGAAACTAGGAGTCAGATGGGTTAAGTTCATGTAGCTGGTAAGAGATTTAACCTGTGATTTAAACCAGGTTTTCTGACTCTGGAGACCATGTACTTTCTCCTCTACCAGTAGTTTGTGACATGTAGTATGTAGACTTCTGAGGACTGGGGATTTCTGAGGACTCAGAATTAGTAAAAAGGCTCTGCAAATCTACAGTTATGCTAAGCATTGTGTGTAGACAGAAAGTATAATCTATTTCACATATATATATACACACACACACACACACTATTTTAGATGTATGGTTTGATTAACACACAGAAATCTATTCTTGTAATTAAGAAAGCATAGCCTCATTTATAGGACTATATAATCCATGATGTCTTCTTGTCATTATGTATTTTTCTCAGTGTTCAAATACCAAGTACAGTTACTTTTAAGTGGAAATGCATAGATATTTTTGAAGTTAAAAGAATCTTTATATTTGCAAAGTTTTAGATGTAATAAACCACGAGTTCATAACCCTCCATGATTATAGGAACTATGTCTATCATACATGAACTGACTTGTACATGTTTCCTATTCTAAGCGAAAGAGTCTTAGAGTGAGGAAACTGTAGCATGCTGCACAGACACAGTGGGAGAAGGAACAGAAAGCTCTACTGGGTATTTCATTCATGGATACACACCATAAATATCTTACAATAGTTTTAATGGAGAAAGAAACGCCCAGAGGAAATTAAAAAGCAACATCTTTGGCTATGAAAATGTGAATACCTAAATTGCTAAAGCCTTTGGTAGGATTTGAGAAGTGTGATTTCTATTAAAAACAATGGGAATCATATGGCCCTCACCCCGAGAAATTGTGTGAGAATTTCTCCCTCAGGGGTCAGATGAGTTACAGGCCTTTGAAAAGAGGAAATTTTGAGTTAATTTTTCAATTTAGCATTACACTGGGGATTACTGAAGGGAAGAAACTCCGATTACTGTATAGGATGGTGTGTAAGAAAAGAAGCTAAGCAAGTTTTTACTTGTATCTTCAATGGTGTGGTGGTTCATGAATAAACACTTTGAGATAGCTATCAACTCTCTTCTTAGTGCCACTTACTTGATTTTAAGCCTCTCTTCTAAGTTGAACTGTGCATTATATTTGTAATCTAATTTTCAGTCTGGTTTTAGTGATAACTTAAATCATGTTTGTTGACACAGAATTACAGTGAAAAGTACTTGAGTGAGTAATGAGAATCACCATAGCCTGTTTAACTCCTCATTTAGGGTAAGAATTTCAAATGTTCTTTTAGCTTTGGAGCCTTTTCTTCAAGTGAAATCTAATTTAGGTCCAATGTATACACAGATGACAGTGGAGGTGTTCTGATGAAATCAGTGAAGCCCATCCACTGCCAAACATCATTTCTCCATGCCCTGCTCCCATTCCAGCCTTTGGGACACTCTGGAGGAATGCCTAGGTCTGGTAACCACACTTTAAAAACCACTGCTCTATAGCCTTTCAAGTCGTTTACAAGGATAAATTTCCTACCCAGTTATTTCCCCAACAGATTTTCATTTTGGTAGAAAGTTGAATGTGCATATCATTTTTCTGCCTTCTTTCGGAAAGAATGATTAGTTATCACTCAAGAGATAATCGCTTTCTCATGGTTTATCAGTACCAACTGATTGCAAGAAATGAATTCCTAATGATTGAATGCCTTATTATACACCATTCTGTTTCTATTCAACGAAGGATATTGAGAGTAGAAAAACTACAGTAATATAATATCAAAGTGTACTTAATTGAATTAATAATAAAAATCACGGTACTATTTATTAAGCACGTGGAATATATGCCAGGTACTCTACCTGTATTTTTTACTCATTTGATTCTTCTATCATCTCTATGAGCTGGTCATTATTACTTCCTGAGGTCATTATTACCTCATTATTACCTCTATTTGCAAATGATGGGATTGAGGTGCTGGAAGTCCAAGGTAACACGCTAGTAACTGGCAGAGCTGAGATGCCATCCTAGGTGTTTCCGGTTTCATGCCTGTACTGTTTCCACAAAGCCTCTTGTCTTTATATATGTGCTGATTTATATATTCCACCAATGTGCTTCAAATCGGTTTGTATATATTTGTACACACACACACACCTCTTCCACAACAGTGCTCAGAGTAAAAAAGTTATATTAAAATCAGTTATAGTCTGATAGAATCTCAAATTATAAAAGCAGTCAATCATGTACAATTTGTGACTGAAATGATAATTTTTACCTTATTTTGGAGTTTCTCCACAAGATGATATGTATTTTGATAATTTCTATAATAATTTATGTTGTTAATACAGTATCCTAGGGAAGCAATTAATGCTACAGGTTAGGGCACAGGGTAAAGAAAAAAGATGGATAGAAAGTTAAAGAGCTGAACTAGCATTATTAAACAAGTCGATATTTGGGAAATTGTGTGTGTGAGAGAGAGAGTGTGTGTGTGTGTGATGTACACATTAATGCAGTATAATAAATGGTACAAGATTTATCTTTGTTATTGTCGACCTTGCATTGTCCATGCATTATGATGTCTCTCATCTTAGAAAACACCCCTCTTGATCTCATGTTCCGTTGAAGCTGATACTCCATTTCTCTATTTCCTATTTAGGAAAAACTCTTGAAAGAATCCCTCCCCTCTGTTGAAAGAACTCCAGTGTGCAAATCCTATGGTTAATTTTCAGTCCCTGTTTTACTAGGTTCTCAGCATCATTAAACACACTATATCACTTCTGTCTGGAAACTCTTTTTTCTCTTTGCTTCCATGGTGCCACACTCTCCTAACCTACTGACTCTCATTATCCTTTGTTGTTTTTCTTCCCTGTTCTGAAAGGTCACCATCCAGTTCTTGCCCAGTTCTCCTGTATTGTTTACCTCTCTCCTTCTCCCACTCTCCTCCTGCAACCACACTGACCTTGCTGATTCTTGACCACACCATGCCTCTCCTCCCTTAAATCCTCTGCGTTTGCTTTCCCCTCCATCTGATACACTTTTCCCTCATACATCTGCAAGTCTAACTCCCTCACTTCATTTAGGTCGCTGCTCAAATATTATTACTCTGCTCTCTATCCCAGAATCATTCTGAAATCTCTTGTTCTGCTTTATTTTTCTTTAAAAATGATCATGCTCTGAAATTATGTAATTATTTATTTACCAATTTTGTCTATCTACCTTGCTAGACTATAAGCTTCTCTAGGGCGTGGACTTGGTCCATCTTGTGCACTGCTGTATCTCTAAAAACCAGAACAATAATGGAATTTAATAAGTGTTCATAGATCTTTAATAAAGTAATACATTTAAATGAGTTAAGCACCTCCATGTGGAATGACAATGCTTTGTACTAATTTTATACAAACTAGGCTCACTCTTGGTTTCTAATTTTCACTTTGTTAGCTTTACAGTGGCTACTTTAGAATTAATATATTAAATTTATTCCAAAAGAAGCCAATATATTTCAGATGTATGGTGTGATTAGCACATAGAAACCTGTTCTTGTCATTAAGAAAACATAGGTTCATTAATAGGACTATATAATCCACAATGTTTTATAATTTAATTATAATGAAACTTATAAGCTTAATCCTGATTTTATAACTTTGTACCTTGTCTGTTCAGATTTCAATTTCATCCTCTTCCTACGTGTATGTCTTTTAATGTAACAGTCTTACTTTGAAATAAAGGAGATGTACATTCATACATATTTGAGTCCACAGTGATATGTTTAGGTTAATTATGTGTTTTATGTAAGCATAATACATATATACACATTCACCAAGGCACAAAGCCCATGAAGAAATTGAAGCCAGATGATACACAAAGAAATCCCCAAAGGGAAAGCACCAATCTATCATTCAGAAGAGTTTCCACACTATATAAATAGATACACAGACTGGCCTCCACGGTAGCTCAAGGATAGATTTTGCTGTTCTAAATGATAGCAAGGAAACCACTGACCCACCAAGAGTGTTTTCATTAGGCAATTAACCAGACAGGAAAACATGCTAAATTAGTACTATTAAACAAGGTAATTAAGTAGGTAGTTCATTTTATAACATAATGGACAACTTATATATATCACTTTCTAATAAGATAGCTAAAGTCTATCATCAGAGCTTTTCTTGGAAAAAGGTCATAATTTAATTCAATTCCATTGGAGACATCAGTAAGCAATTGTATAAAAAATGCAAAAAGATGTATAAGATAGACATTTCTTCACTATTTTAGAGAGGAAAATCTCAGGTGTGACCATATGTAGGTATTTCTCCAAGTTAGACATGTCAGTCTAAAAAAGTGGGTTTCAAACAGTTCTTTAGACTCATTCCCAATGAAGTGGTGGTAGTAACATTTCTGTATTAAAAGATTAGATGGTCATATTACACTTATTACACTGTAATGAGTGATTATCTTTATAATGTAATATAAAGGTTACATTAAATTTGTTACAATGTAATAATTACAACAGATATCTCTGACTATTCCTTCCCCATTCTTTTTATTTTCTCTAATCCTGAAAATTCTTTAAGTATATATTACCTTTGTAAATAGAGAAAAAGTATGCTTGAGAATCGAGAGAACTGTTAGAAAACAGGTTGAAAATTTTCTGTGTGGGAATCATATTGTTGTTCAAATATCCTCCCCAACCTGGTGTGCCATATACATCCAATCAAATCGAGTTTGCATAATTAGGAAACCTCTAGACGCAGAGGTATCCATGATTGAGTTTTCTAGATGTTCAAATGTAAAACAGATGAAGTGGCTTCTTTACACAGACAATTCTGTTTATTCATGGATATAAAGGAGTATGCCCATTGTAAATTTAACAGTCTCTAAAATATAAGTGAATTCTCAGAGACTGAACAGGCACTCTGCTAAGAATGATGTATGGCCTTCTCTGAGACAAGTAAGTGTGGTAAACATATAACTGCTGGTCACATATAGTTTGTCTGCCAGATGATGCCTAACCTCACTCCATCCCTCATCCTCAACCCATCCCTGACCCCACTTCATTCCAGACCCCCACTTAATCCTCACTTACTACCCCAGGGGGTGGGGATCTACAACTGGGTGAGGTTCAATATTGTGAAAAGGTTTTAGAATGGGAAGACTATGTCTGTTTCACACATTACTTGTTAATAGAAACAGCTGAAAGTTTAACAGTTTGGTTTTTGGGCTGTGTTTAAAAATCCCCTGCATGAAATAGCTGCATCAGTGCACAGCTGTGTCAAAATATCCTTGTCAGGAAAGTCATGTATGCACGTTTTCCCCTTAAATTATTTGGGACAAATAACATTTTCCTATGTATTTCTTGTCTCCCCAGCTATACAGTAATGTACACTTGGTAGCATGTGCCTGGTAAATAAGTTTATAAAGTGTGATGATAAAAATCTGATGCCCACTTGATACATTACTGTTCAAATGAAATCACAGTATCACTTTTTGGAACTCCACCTGGGGTATCTCAGGCCATAGTCTACATTTCTGAGCTTTATGGCTTTACTATTTAGAATTTAATAGGCAAATCTGAAAATAATTAGTTATACCTTAAGAGAGAAACCCTTTGATGAGTTTAGGAGATTAGAGAACAATTGCATGCACCAGAGCAAAAAAAGATCAAGTTTCATTTAGGCTGTAAACATAAATTCCATAACCAATAACCACCCTTTCTCCACTATTTGCATTGATTCCTCTTTAAATCTCTGTTGCTTTTTAAAAAATGTTTTACATTAGAAAGTAGAAATAAGTGCACTGTATTTTCTAGTCTTCCCTAGAGGGGTACCCTAACACGATTTTAAGTTGAAGTGAATGAAAGGAGTGGAGTGGAGTTAGTTGTTATGTACGACATTTTAAAAAGATCAATTTGGGCCATGACTTAGATATTTATGACAAAATTTAGAAGCTTATGCTTAATGCTATTTTCAGGATGTATGCACAGTGACATGAACATGTATAAACTGTATGACCTTAGGTGAGTCACTTGACCTTTCTGAGGGTCTGTTATGGTTTAAATGGGTCACCTCCAAAATTCAGGTGTTGCCAATGTGGTAGTGTTAAGCATTAAGGCCTTTAAGAGGTGATTAAGCCATGAGGGCTGCTCCCTCACTGATGGAATTAAGGCTTTTATAAAAGGCACTTCAAGGAGCCTTTGAAGAAGCACCTAGCTTGCCCTCTATCTTCTGTTGTGTAAGGGCACAACATTTCTCCCTTCTTCTCTGGAAGATTCAGCATTCAGACACCATCTTACAAAATGGAAAGCAGCTTTCACTAGACAACTGAACCTGCCAGCACCTTGATCTTGGACTTTTCAGCCTCCAGAACTGTCACAAGTAAGTTTCTGTTCTTTATAAGCTACCCAGTCTCAGACTTTATTATAGCAGCACAAGCAGACTAAGACAGGGTTCATGTCCTCATCTTCAAAATGAAAATTGGAATGTTTGCCAACCAGAGCCACAGGAAGTTTTAAACTTGGTAGGTAAGGCCCTCAGTCCAGGGTAAATATTTAACCCTACATAGCACCTAACTTAACCTGGAGGGTCTCTGAGACCCTGTGTCTCTCTATTCATGGCCTTGAGTTGAGACTCCTTTGTGTCTTTTTCCATAGCTCTCAAACTTTAACTCTGGTTTGCCTTGGAATGATATGATTGCCATTAGGAGAGTGTTCTCGGGAAGATTTAAAGAGAGGCCTAAACCTAGCTCTTCTTCCCCAGCTGATGTAGAACCCTTGGAAGCAACCAACAGCAGCCAACTGCAGCCAGTCCCACTCAGCTCTGGGACAGCTCAGACCCTCACTTAGGCCCTTGCTTCTCCAGGAAGTTCCCCAAACCCACTAGAACAGATTTGACTTGAGGCCTGGCTGAGGCCTAGACTGAGTCTCACCATGACAACCGTCTAGACTTCCTCATGCTTATCCAGACTCCACTTGTGAGTGTGCTGGGAGGGAGTGTACAGTTTACACATTTAAAAATAAAAGCCCAAAGTGCAGTTTAGGTAACACGCAGTGTGAATAAGATACAGAGTAAAAACAAAACAATTCAGAATTCTACCTGTTCTCTTACAGAGGGTCATGTTAGGGAATGGGGTTGGGGCAGAGTAGGGTGGAAAAAGTGGCATTTGGGGTTGATTTGGAGAAAGGCTAGAAGAAAGAAAGACTGAAGTTCTTTATGATTTCTATAACTTTACTATGATCAGTTCTATTTATTGTCCACTAAAATATATCCTGTGAAAGGGAGCTATTTCATATTATGTATGGGAAAGTGGAAAATTTGCTTGTTTATCCCTTATACTTGGAGATCTTTATAGCACATTTATTTTATTCTAAATTATTCTGAATTTTTGACCCACCTAACTCAGTGAAGGGCCCTACTGAAAGATTAGTAGTTATTCTGTTTGATATATAAAATTGATAAATGCAGTCCAGTTGAGTCAACTTTCTCATATTTGATGGCTTGTATATCAGATAAGCCTGAATCAGTGTTCTCAACTTTGACTGCCCGTTGGGGAGCTTTAAAAAATAAAACAACCCACTGCTGCCTGGGGCTCAACCTCTGAGATTGGAATTTAATTGGCCCGAGATGCGGCCTAAGGAGCAAGAGTTTTAAAGCTCCCAGGTGATTCTAATATTTAGCCAAGGTTTAGAACCTCTGGTCTAGATTAAAGATTAAAGTACTTGGCCTAAGCCTATTATTTATACAACCTGGCAAAAGAAAAACAAAATAGAGCTCTCTTCTACTCAATTCAGTGAATACTTGCAGAGAAGCCGCTCTCTTCAAGGCCCTTTTCTTTTAACTCTAGCTTTGCTGTTTTCTGATTAGGTATCATTGGAAAGAAAAGAATCAGAATCTTAAAATTTTATTGGTAAAATTGTGGTTAGAAGTAATGTAATCCAAGTCTACTGTTTTAATGAGAAGTATAAACTAATGAGAATGCAGAAAAGTTAGTGCAAAACCACCTTTATTAGTAAATATATAAATGGGGGAGGGAGAGAGAGAGGAGAGAAAGACACAAGTAAAGCATGGAAAAATTTCTTAACAGGTCATTAGACAGCATTTTATGCATATTAAGCTGTGAGCCCTTCTAAGCACACACAACTGACAAATCTTCTCTCAGTGGGACTTAGAAAAACTTGAATCTAAATAGATGTTCAAAGGAAAACCAATATCATATCATTTGTCAACTTAGAAGGCATGCGAGGGAGCCCAGAATTAGGTTCTTCTCTCCACTTCTCTCTGTGTTTATGAATTTTCTTTTTCTCAAAACTATATGTCGTTCTATTTAATAATTTATCATTTTTATTTGTTTAAAAATATTTTGCACAAATCTACAAAATTAGAAAAGAGGAATGACTACAGATAAAAAGAAAATTAAAATAATTTTAAGATAATAACTTAGACTTCTTCAGTACATTTAAATATCTGCAAGAAATGACTGTTTGTTTTGAAAATATGAATTACCAACATTGTTCAGAAAGAGATAGAACAGTTAAGTAGATAACTTATTGTAGAATAAACTGAAACATTTTCAAAAACAACTTCGTTTAGCTCAGGTAGTTTCACAGGTGCATTTTAGCATATTTTCAAGGAATTTGTAATTCCAGTTCTATTCAAATTACTAAGTCCAGAGATAGTAGGGATGCTTCTAATTTTTTTTTTTAAAGCTATTATAGCAATGCTACCCAGACTATACAAAGATGGTACATAAAGGGAAACTCTAGATGAGTCTCCCTTATGAACATCTATACCAATATGTTAAAGTACTGTAACTGAAGACTTCCAATATTTGATTTTATTGGATTTTTAAATTTTTATTTTCAATTTGTTTTTCTTCATTTTCCCCTTTGCCATAGAGCAGGTACCGAGCGCTATACTACTTTGCCTCTGGAGAAATCTGTGGCAACAAGGAAAGTCAAAGTTGCCTGCAAGGCACTTTCTTTCTGGGTCTGGTCTCTGAAAACTGGAGCCCATTGAGGAGATACATTAGGAGATGTGTCTTGGAGGTGGAGGAGAGGGCGTCTGAGAGACATGGATGGGAAGGGCTTTCTCATAGACTCTACTGTTAAAGGGATGCTGAAGCTTGGGAGAGGGAAGTGGAGCTCTGTGGGCTCTGTGAGCAGAAGAGGTCTGTGTCTGTTCCTGGCCCTGAGGAGCACCTGCGTAGTATCTGGTCTTGCCATTGTTCTACACGTTAAACGTGGTGGAGGAGGAGCAGAACCACTGCCAGGGAGCATACAGGACAGTGTGATAACTGGTGTTAACCACTCTTCCCCTCAAAGACTTGGTCCTCTGTAAATCTTTGAGCCCTTTAAACTACTTAGGGGAGGTGATGGGGTGAACTTGGGATGAGGACAGGGAGTACAAACGAAGTAGATTTAAAGAAAATAAATAAGATATGTATTACTCACCTTGGTGTAACACTATTATATTAGTAATTAAACCCTAATTCACAATACTATAAATCTCAACAAAATGTAGTTTATTTCAATAATAAAACAATTTTCAATTTTTGAAAATTTAGGAATGTGATTCACTATATAAATTAAAGATGAAATCTATGTATTATAATTGAATGACAAATCAGTATATGACAAAAATTAACCCCTATAACTGCTTAACAAATATGTTAGCATATGTAAAATATATATTTTAATTACATATGTTCTATGTAGTACATATCTCATGAATTTGTTCTTTATTTGCTTTAACTAAATAGAATTCTGAAGTATTTTCCATGCTAATGAGTAGAGAGCTTTTCAGTCTTTTTTATAGCCATAAGATGGATATACCAGAGTTTTCTAACCAGCCTCCATGGATGGATATTTTTAGTATACCCAGACTTTTGCTGTAAAAAATCAGTGCTGTAAAGAGTAATCATAAACATAAATTTTCCCAAACTTTCTTACCCAGTTACCCACCTTGAAAGTTGCAATTTCTGCAACAGAGAAATACATCTTTTGACTTGCTATTTTAGGGTTAGAATTTTATTTCATGTGAAGAGATGCAAGTGCATTGGTTTAAGCAGCTTATACTAGATATATCTCCCTTAGGCCCATGTTTATAAATTCTGCTACATCTCTTATTACTTCTCTAACTTGACAGAAAGACACACAATCTGCACATTTTAACTTTCTTATAAAAAATTTCCAAACCATGGGAACAATCCATAATTTGAAATTAATCCTCTTTCTGTGGAACTGGGAAACCCTAGACTATTCTACAGCAAACAAGGCCAATTAAGTCAACAAATACCAGGGTACCTTGCTGGCTAATAGTTTTCACAATGTACCCACTTAATCTCCTTAATGATGTAACTTAGTTCTTCTCCAGATAATTGGTAAAATTTGCCACTTCCAGCTGAAATAAGCAGACAGGAATTTTAGGGTCATCAATTAGAACATATATTTAAAAATGTATTATACAAAATTCTGGCATACTATGATTCACAATAGAATAAAATAAATGTTCACTGCTTGGCTATTAGGGTTAATGTTAGATGATCGAACACTCGGTGCCTGAGTATGGAAATTCCCAATGCCATATGGAGGCAGTAAACTTGGTTTCTTCCCTTATGCAAATCACTTCATATTTTGGAGATTACTAGCTATTAAAGGAGACTTTTAAATGTGTTTTCCTAGGTGTGAAGGGATAAAAAATATCTGGTACAAGCCACTAGAACTTCACGTCTGGGTTAAGTAATATAATTTTCTTATGAGCTTAGGTTACCTGTAATTAATGTTCTGAGGGGAAACAAAGGTCATTACCAGCATCTAATGTTAAATCTTCTAATGAATAATGAGAACTTTACTTTGAATGACTCAATCATTCTCCGACTTTGTTTTCTCAAAGTATTTGTTCATAATTTCTTATTGACTTTTGGTATTATAAAAGTTAATGAGTCCCTGGGTTATCACAAATACGTAGTAGATGACGTTTTAAAACAACTTTTAAAATAGTTTGGTCTTAATTCAGACATATTTGTAAATCAAACAAATGCAAGTATATTTTACTTGTTATATTGCTAATACTGAATAAATTTATTCTGTATAATTAGAGTAATCCATTTAGAGGTCTGGTAATATACCCTAAATTAAATAGACCCTATTTATGTAGTACCCGAGGTTTCTATAGGAGAACACCTTCTGCAAAATGAACATCAGTAGTCAAATAGCCAAATATATTATATGAAGAAAATAATGTGTATAGCATGACTAGAAGCAAAAGTTCTAATACTCCATGGGTTATTTATTCTCTAGAAAGTGATACTGAAGCAAGGTTGAGTTACTCATTTTTGTGTCTTTTCAACAATGGAAATTTAAAAATTCTTTACCGTGTGCTTTTTATATATCTTGGTCATTCTCCTGAGATCTACCTTATGGTCAGCAGACTACTTAGCAGTCCAGCTGGTAACCGTATTTCTGAAGGCTATAGAATATAATCTGCTCAGTTCATAATGACAGAACAGATTTAGTAGAAGAATTTCCTCTGGATGTTAATAAATAATCTGGCACATTATTTTCCCTACTTCTTTTGTTCCCTATGTCTTTAAATTGTTATTTTCCTGTGTCCAGCTAAAAATTTTTTGGATGTTCAATATTTAGTTGGTGTGTGTGTGTATGCGTGTTGGGAGGAGAATGTTATATAAAAATAATCATATAGCTAACAATCAAACTAAAGTTTTCCTCTCTCTGATTAGCACTTCTTTTAAGTAATTTTTTTCTTCTCAGAGGGGAGGGAACCATTATTCTATACTTCATGTTGAACATGGCCTTGTGTGTCTGCAAATTAGACTGTGGGGAAGTATTAGGATCAAGAAAACATGAGCTGATTTTTACCTTGTATGTACTTAACAACTTTCACATGAGGAAAGATCCTCACTTTAGACAAAGTATGATTAAAGGCAAACGTTGACTAGAGAGGATTTAAGCTAATGCCCTCCAGAATGTGGCATAGAGAGTCTTATTTGTTGGGTTTAAGGGTTGCTTTTTCTTAAATTCTTTTTGGTTTAACACGCATTTTCCTTTCTCTTTAGTTCTTCAAATAGAGACATATTCAGTAAATCTTGTTCAGTAGAAAAGACACTCATCTGTGTATGGTGGTGTAATGGAAAGAAACCGAATGGGAAGCTTGTTTTTTGTATCAACATAGAGTATTTTCCACTTGCTTAGATTGGATAAAATAATACACAGCACACAGGAGAAAATGAAATGTTTGTTTAAAGTAAGCTAAGAAACACATTAAGTGATACATGAACATGAACTTGGTCTGGTAGAAATGTGCAGAACAGAAGCTTCAGGGTTGTCACACCTGGAAATCTCCTAGGGGACTATGTATGAGAAGACGTGGAAAAATGACATTATGCTTGCTGACTCAAATCCAACTTTACAACAGCATGGGTTTCAAAGCCCTGCCTTGTCTTCCTTCTTGGCCCAGGCTCAGGTAAAGTTCTGAAATGTCCTATTAAATTTCACCTTTCATCTTCTGGAGACTGTAAATGGCGTTGTCTGCTTGTCTAAAAAAAAAAGGAACTTAAGCCTTTGTGTGGAATGTTTGCAGTAAGGACAAACAAGGAAGATCATGAGAATGATTTCTGTTGTACACAATAGACAACTTTAATAAAGAAAAGGGATTTATTGGCTCACATTGTTGAAAAAGCCCAGAGGTAGGACAGGCTGCCGCTGAGGTTTGGCCTGTGCTCCTGCTGTGCTTCTCTGTGATTTACTCTGTCCTCACACCACTCAGCTTTATTGATACATTGGCTTTGTTTTCATACTGTCTTTCTTTGTGGTCACAAGATGGCCTTGGCTTCCAGATTTCATATCCTCATAGTACATTTTTCCAGAGCTAGAGAGAACATCTGTCCAGGCCACATTGTCCCACAACTCCAGGGTATACGATTCACATGGAATATAATGTAAACTGTGGCTCCCAGAGTAGTGACAAATGACAGCACTAGCATTTGCATCCCAGAATTCCTAGTAAAGATTATCCTGTTTATTCCCATATGTGGACCAGTATAGACCCCATATCCACTCATGAACCAGTCACTGTGTCATGGGAGCAAAATGCCTTGATTGGTTTAGTTTTGGAAAATGGAAGCCACCCCTGTAGAGAAAGTAGAAGATTCACTGGAACCACATGGATTTCCAAAGGAAAGTGGGGATGATTTTGAAGGGGCCAGTGAAGAGCAGTAGCTGCAGAGGAAACCACGAATATACTGCTTTAGATGTTTTGGAATAGAATTGGCCGTTTCGTCCCATGGCAGCTACCTTGAGCACTCAGCCTTCCTGATACTTTTCAAGGTTCCTATCACCCCTGTTTCCTTACTCTTTGTGAACTATCACATTGGATTTCTGCCTCTACCATTCTACTGCAACAGTTTTTGCCTTGTCAGATCCAATGGAAGCCTCTAAGCCTCAACATGCTTGACCTCTGTAGTATTTGATAACTTGATTACTACTTCTTCTCCCTTGACTTTCTTGACATCATTCCCAGTCATCATTCACACTGATGACTCCCAGGAAAGTCATCCATTATTATTTAAATGCCTAAAGTGGACTCTAATGAATTCAAAATATTTTTAAAATATTATTTACCATTCCCGTCAGTGTTTAAATGAAAATGTTTTCCCCATAAAAAGCAATATTATAGAATACAGTTATGTTTCATGTAATTATATTGCTGTCTAATATCATGGATAATTTGGAAAGGTCAGAAAAGCAAAAGGAAGGAAAATAATCTATAGTTCAGATATAAATGTTATTACTATAGCAGTCAATTAAAAAATGTGTATAAATTTATGGAGTGCAATTTTATGTTACATGTATAGATTTCATAGTGGTAAAGTCAGAGCTTTTAGAGTATCCATCACTTAAATAACATACATTGTACACATTAATTTCTCATCATCCACCTCCTCTCCCACCTCCTCACGCTTCTGAGTCTCCGTTGTCTATCATTCCACACTCTACATCTGTGTGTACCCATTATTTAGCTTCCACTTACAAGTGAGAACAGAGTCTGGCCGACACAGTGAAACCCCATCTCTACCAAAGAATACAAAAATTAGCCAGCATGGTGGGTGCGCTGGTGGTCCTAGCTACTCAGGAGGCTGAGGCAGGAGAATTGCCCAAACCCAGGAGGGAGAGGTTGCTTTGAGCTGAGATTGCACTGAGATATTTGTCTTTCTAAGACTTGTTTCACTTAAGGTAATGGCCTCCAGTTCCATCCATATTGCTGCAAAATACATTATTTTATGGTTTTTTTGTGGCTAGGTAGTATTACATGGTGTGTGTGAATGTGTGTGTGTGTGTGTGTGTGTGTATATATATATATATATATATATATATAGCCACATTTTCCTTACCCAATCATCTGTCGAGGGACGCTTAGTTTGATTCCGTATCTTTGTGTGAATACCACTGCAGAAAATGTACGAATGCAGGTATCTTTTTGATAAAATGATTTCTTTTCCTTTGGGTAGAAACTCAGTAGTGAGATTGCTGAAATGGATGGTAGTTCTATTTTTAAATTCTTTGAAGAATCTCCTTACTATTTTCCATAGAAGTCGAACTCATTTACATTCTCATCAATAGTGTATATAGAGTTCCTTTAGCTCTGCATGCTTGCTAGCATCTGTTATTTATTTATTCTTTTTATAATGGCTGTTCTGACCAGGGTAAAATGATATTTCATTGTGGTTTTAACTTGCATTTCCCTGATGATTAGTGATGTTGAGCATTTTTTCACATACCTGTTGGCCATTTGTATGTCTTCTTTTGAAACTATCTATTCATATCGCTTGCCCACTTTTCAATTGGGATTATTTGTTATTCTTTTTTGTTGTTATTTTAGTTCCTTGTATATTCTGGATATTAGACCCTTTTAGA
This sequence comes from Papio anubis, assembly GCF_008728515.1. NCBI lineage: Eukaryota > Metazoa > Chordata > Mammalia > Primates > Cercopithecidae > Papio > Papio anubis. The sequence goes on from NC_044978.1 coordinate 81,558,847, forward strand.
TGCATATTTTGCAAATATTTTCTCTCATTCTGCAAGTTGTCTGTTCACTCTGTTGGTTATCTATTTTGCTGTGCAGAAGCTTTCCCATGTGTCTTATTTGGTTTTGTTTTCTGTGCTTTTATAGTCTTAGTCATGAATATTTTGCCTGGACTAGTGTCTAGAAGAGTTTTCTATAGGCTTTCTTCTAGTTTTTCTATTTTCAGGTCTTAAGTTTAAGTCTTTAATCCATCTTGAGTTTATTTTTGTATATATTGAGAGATAGGAGTCCAGTTTTATTCTTCTGTATATGGCAATTTGATTTTTCCACTACTACTCCTTAAAAAAGATGTTCTTTCCCAAATGTTTGTTTTTGTCAGCTTGGTCCAAGATTAGTTACCTGTAAATATGTGGCTTTATCTCTGGGTTCTCTATTCTGTTTCATTGATCTATGTTTCTATTTTTATACTGATATTAGGCAGTTTTGTTTATGATAGCCTTGTAATATAATTTGAAGTTATGTAAAATGATGCCTCTAGCTTTGTTCTTTTTGCATATGATTATTATAGCAGTCTATTTAATATGCCATATGAAATGTGTGTGATTAAATTATTTATACAAAATTATACTATTTCAATTTTTTTAATATATACCAGGAACATTTTAGAAAGATTTAAAAATGTAGAAATAAATGTTATCCCCTGAGATAGCCACTATAAGTATTTTTGGATTTCCTTTTTGTTATGAGATGGCATGAAGAGGTACTGGGAACAGTTAATGTCTACAGCAGAAGTTCTGTTAATCTTCTATACTGGAAAAAATTTCAGCAATTTTTTTCTGGCCAATATGGGTTTTAATGTTATAGAAAATAATTACTCACGTCCTTCTACATTGGAAATAATCTTTGTGTTGTACCATACAGCTCTTCATTGGAAAGTAAGTCAAAAGGTTTTATTTATTCTCAGTAGAATATCTAATCATTTAAATATTTTCTTCATTATTAGTAAGGTGGTAACAGGATAGGAACAGTTAGTATTTTGTAAGCTATCAGAGACGGCAGGAGATTCCTTGTGAACTGTGGAATAAAGGGTAGGCACAAGATAAATTTCCTGATGCTGGGGAAGGAGAGGAAGCACCGGAGAGAAGCTGAAGGAAACAGAGTCAAGCTTCCCTTCCCGGGTTGCAGAATCACCTGACCACATATCATCCAACTATATTTCTGGGTAAGAAAAACATAAATCTTCCTAAATAGTCATTATCTTTTATTTTGATTAATTTGTGTTTGCTGGAAGAAGTCTCCAAGTAAGTTTTTTCCAAGAACTTTGAGTAGCATGTTTTCTAAAGTCCTATATACTTGAGGATATATTTTATTGTCTTTACAAGTTTGCTGAGTATAAAAGTGTTGGTGTACAATATTTCTCCTCTTTTTTGGCATTTAGTGTTTTATTTAATAAGTCTAATGGCAACAACCTGCATTTTATTCTTTTGACAAAAATCCCCTCTGTACTTGCAGATATTTTTATTCCTCCTTGACATTCAATTATTTTTCCAAATGACTTTAGCTGTATCCTTTCACTGATTTTTATCAGAATATGGTAAGAACTCCTTAATATGAGAATTCGGGTATTTACTTTTTAAGTCAAAAGTTTTCTTCAATTATGTGTTTAATTATTTTGTTGGATTCAGTTATGATGCTATGTTTAAGATGCTAAAATTCTTACTTTAAATTAGTATTTTATTTTCCTTGAGTATGACTTTCTCTTTTATCACTATCTCTTTGTCCTTTTAAAAATTCAAACTCTTGTAGACCATCTCAGATTCATCCTTTACAATGCTAATTTAGTTTTTCAAAATTTCAGTAATATATAATTGCCTTTTATAAGCATATAATTATATTATTGAATTTTAATTTTTCAGTCCTTCCTTATTTCTGATATACTTTATCTTATTTTTGTTGTCTTTTATTCTCAGCTACTTACTTTCTCTTCCTGATATGGTTTGGCTGTTCCTCTACCCAAATTTCATATTAAATTGTAGCTCCCATAATTCCCACCTGTCATGGGAGGGACCTAGTGGGATGTAACTGAATCACGGGTCTTTTCCATGCTGTTCTTGTGATAGTGAATAAGTTGCATGAGATCTGATGGTTCTATAAAGAGGAGTTTCCCTGCACATTCTCTCTTGCCTGCCACCATGCAGTATGTGACTTTGCTGTTTCTTTGCCTTCTGCCATGATCGTGAGGCCTCCCCAGCCATGCAGAAGTGTGAGTCAATTAGACCTTTTTCCTTCATAAATGACCTAGTCTCAGGTATGTCTTATTAGCAGCATGAGAACAGACTAATATACTTCTTGTCTGATAAAGAAAATGTCTTTTTATATTTTACTAAAGGATACTTAACTATTTAAAATGTTTCTAACTTCCTGCAGTATGGTTTCTCTAAGTCTTCACTTAAAAGCTTCATTTCCCAGCTGGGCGCAGTGGCTGATGCCTGTAATCCCAGCACGGCTGGAGGCTGAGGTAGATGGATCACTTGAGGCCAGGAGTTTGAGACCAGTCTGGCCAACACAGTGAAACCCCATCTCTACCAAAAACACAAAAATTAGCCAGCATGGTGGGTGTGCTGGTGGTCCTAGATACTCAGGAGGCTGAGGGAGGAGAATTGCTCAAACCCAGGAGGGAGAGGTTGCTTTGAGCTGAGATTGCACCACTGCACTCCAGCCCAGGCCACAGAGTGAGATCCTGTCTCAAAAAACCCCAAAAACCCAAAAACATAAAAGCTTCATTTCCCATAGACTGCAGATTTTTTACTAATAAAACTTTATATTTCTTCTGGGTTCTGTTTACTCAGAAAACGAACTATCTATACTTAGTGTTCCAAAAAACAAGGTGTGGAGGTTGTCCTTGGTCCTATTCTCTGGCTGTGGTTCCAGAAGACTCTTCTCCAATGTACTGAAGGCAAGTTAATGTGCTCAGCCAGCTCATTTCCCAGGGCTTTCAAGGCTTTGCTTGATTTTAGTTGGTTTTGCTGAAATAGAATCATCATTTACATGCTAAGCTTAAGTACTCTGAAAGTAAGTAGGACATAGTAGGAAAATATAATTTGCAGCATGCACTGCAAGTAAGACTTTCCTTGACTCCTAGGAGGCAATGCACTATTCACTCCATTCTCACCTACACACACACACACACACACACACACACACACACATACACACAGCTCTGTGGATTCCTGCAAGTCGCTTTCTTGTTTAGGTGATGGAAGAACTAGGAATTGATGGATGTGGTTGACTTTAGAAAGCAGCAGTCAAGAGTTGGCTTTCTAATTTTCTGATGAGTATGGGTGGGCCAAGAAGAAAAATGACACTGAATTTGGGCATGTAGGCAAAGGGAGGTCTAGCACTGGTGGTCTGTTTTGTGTGTTCAGCCTGGTTTTAAGCAGGCATACTTCCCAGGTTTTGGAATTAGGTTGATTATTGGGCCTGCTTCAAGGTACTGAGTAGTTTTGTCTTATTCTATGTTGTCATGAGGATTTTGGTAAGAAGTTGTAAAAGATCTCTTTTCTATAAAATAAAACTAGCTAACCAGTTTGGCTTCCTGTGTAATACAGTCCAATTCTATTTTTGTTGCTACCACCCATACATCTCACACTTTGACTCTCTTTGATAGTGTATCTCTAATCCTCACTCTTAGGCACCAGTGAGGTACCTAGAGGCAGCTGTGTAACTGCTATTGGATATCTGCACCCAAATGTCCCATATGTACCTCAAATCCAACTGTCAATTTCATCCCCTTGCCCCAGTCTCTTCTTTCTCCTGTATTTCTATCTTGCTGTGTGACAATAACATTCATTTCATCACCTAAGCCAGAAACATGGGAGTCCACCAAGAATTTTGTTTTATCTCCTTAACTTCTCAAACCTACTCAATAATAATATCAACTAATCATCTGGCACTTATGATATGCTTTTAAATGTATAAACAGTGTTATTAAATGCTTGGCATATATTAACCTATTTATATGATTACATTATAAAGTAGGTATTCTTTACTAAGGCTGGGACTAGAGTAAGTCAAGTGAGGCACCCAGCAAGGAAAATTTAAGAAAGCACTCACTCTTAGTAATGCACGTGTCATGCTTCACTTGCTTTATCCTAGTCCTAATCCTGCTCTTTACTATGCCCACTTTATAGATGAGGAAACTGAGGAAGAGACCCATGAAATAACTTGTCCACACTCATATAACTGGTATGTGACAGAGCTGGGATTTGGAGACTGTTCATCAGTCTCCAGGGCCCATAAGCTTAACTACCATACTGCACCGCCCTTCACCAGTCACCTGCTCCTTTTATCTTTCAGTTAACTCTTAAATCTGCTGGTTCCATTTCTACTGTTCAACTCCTCATTATCTCTTACCTGGATGATTACAATTATTTAACTGATTGTCTTGCATTAAACATAGCTTCTATCACATGTACAGTCCTTAGTACTACTGGAGTTATCTTATGTAACTTGAATAATTGAGATATAGCTAATTTTAATTCTCCCCAGTCCTCCCGCATGATTTGACAAAGGTTAGCTCTTTTCAGTCCAATCATTTAAAGAAGGAAAAGATACCTATTTGTTGGATTCAGCAAGCTATAAATGGGAAGACATTGAATTTATATTAATCATCATCTCATTCTAACATGCCCATTCTTCTGGCTGTGAATCCAGGTTAAGAGTCTTTTGGGGTACTTGCATTCTTCCCTACAGAATTGTTCATAGTGTGGATGGGTTTAAAATCTCCATGTAGCCCCTGCTTCACTGAGCAGGTTCCCATATTTCCTGGCTAAGGAAAACAAGAGGAATGGTATGGGGTAATGAACCATTACCCCAGTAGGTTGGCAGTACTTTCCCTTACAGGAATCCTGTTATGATGGGGCCCAGTTCTCATACCATGTTAACTTCAGCCTAGCAGTCCAAGGCTAGCTTCTTACTGGGCCATCTCTTCTGAAGCTGCACATTAAAAGAGAGTATCTTCATTTTCATTGTATCCTAGAGCCCATGCAGAGGAATTAGAGGATGGCTATTTTCCTCTCAAATGATTACTTTGACTTAGAGAACTTTAGTGATGGATGATATAAAACATTTCTCTGGCTAGGTTTTGTTTATCATTGTAAATAATCTCCAATTCATTGCATTTTTTTTTTTTTTTTTTTTTTTGAGACGGAGTCTCACTCTGTCGCCCAGGCTGGAGTGCAGTGGCGCAATCTCGGCTCACTGCTAGCTCCGCCTCCCGGGTTCACGCCATTCTCCTGCCTCAGCCTCCCGAGTAGCTGGGACTACAGGCGCCCGCCACCATACCCGGCTAGTTTTTTGTATTTTTTAGTAGAGACGGGGTTTCACAGTGTTAGCCAGGATGGTTTCGATCTCCTGACCTCGTGATCCGCCCTTCTCGGCCTCCCAAAGTGCTGAGATTACAGGCTTGAGCCACCGCGCCCGGCCGCAATTTTCAACTCTAGATATATTTACTGTCTTAGTCCCTTGATAGGTCATTGTAACTTTGCTTTATTCATTCAGGGGAAGAATAATGTAATGTTATTCATAGAAAATTTTCAAACTTAGTCAAACATATTTCTCAAATTTTTATTCCAATCCATATTAACTAAACATAAAACATTAAGAAATATTCAGTTCTAAGCACTTTGTGTGCACTAACTCATACACATTTTTATAAATACTTTATGAGATGGATACTGTTATTATCTCCACTCTACACATGAAGCATAGAATGGTAAGGTATATTCCTTAAGTCAGTCAAATGGCAAATGACAGAGCTAGAATTTGGTCTGGGGAGTCTGACTTCAGCCACTTTGATGACCTGCTTAAAACCCTCCATTAAGTCCTATTGCTACAGAATAAAGTCAATGTTCTTTAGCACACAACACTCTCTAGCTCCTTACCTGTCAGATTTAGCAGCACCGAACTGCTTATTGCTCCTTGCATACACCCTGACAGTTCATACCTATGTGCCTCTAACTCTTAGTACATGCTGTTCCCTCTTCCTGGATCTCCCTCCCCTTCTCCCTGCTCTGCTGGTTCTCTGTCTTCTCTCTCTCTCTCATCCTTCCTGTAAAAAATTACTTCCATCCTGGGCTAATTATTCGGCTTTTGTCTATTTCTCTTTCCTTGCTATCTCTTTCTTCTTTTTAAAAACGAGAATTTTTAAAAGTTCTCGTTTAAAAATGGGTAATCATTTATTAAGTCAGTATTTGTCTTAGTCCATTTTGTGCTGCCATAGCAGAATGCCACAGACATAAATTATGACAGGGTAATTTATAAAGAACAGAAATGTATTTCTTACAGTTCTAAAAGCTGGGAAGTCCAAGACCAAGGTGCCATCTTTTGGCAAGGACCTTCTTGCTGTGAGGGGAAGAGTTCTGTGTCCTTAGGTGGTAGAAAGCAGAAGGGACAGAGAGGCAACAGGGGCCAATCTTGCATTTTTATAATGCCATTAATCCTACCCACAAGAGCAGAGCCTGTATGGCTTACTTAATACTTTTGAAGATCTCAGCTCTTAATACTTTTACAATAGCAATTACGTTTCAACATGAGTTTGGGAAGGGACAAACATTCAAACATAGCCATATCTGATAAAAAAAAGTGAGAAGAGTGACTTAACCCAATCCTCCCATATTATCTTTGAATGGACTCGTCTACCATTCAAGCTTGTCTTTGAATAAGCTTCTGATTTCTTTTAGAATTTTTTGAACCAAAACTGTTTTTGAAATTATCTAAAACACAATCATTTCAAGTATAAGGAAACAGTCTCAGGGAGGCTGACTTGGCCAAGATCACAAAATTAATCATGACAAATCCCAGATTTTCTGTCTTAGAAGGGTAGTCTCTCCTCTGTACTTTATAAGCCTAGTTGGATAATGGAGAGAAAAAGGAAAGGATTATTGCTTTACATCCTGTTTCCCATTTCCCTTTATGACAACAATCTATTTTTCCCCTTTGGCCTAAATTTGTGACATGAAGATGTGTGCTTCTTCCTTTGAGAGGGAGCCAGGCGTATCCCTCAGCTCTTCTCTTTTCCTCTAATCTTTCCCTTAGGCTACCTTTCTCTTGCTATGTCCCAAATTCATGACTCTGCTCATAAGAAAAACATTACACACACTATCATCTTTGTTAAACTCTGAAGTATATAATACCAGTACAGAAAGACAGAAATCATGTCTTTGCCGTATGGATGGCATGTGTACTTTCATTGCCCATTATTAAAAATAAAGTTGCTTAAGGTTTTATTTGTATGTGTGTAGTAAATAAGACAACTTGACCCTTGGAGAAAACAGAAATGTAGATTCAGCGAAGAGTCAATGTTGTGGATATACGTCCTTTCTTATTGAGGTAAAGCAGTAAAAGCATCTAACAAGGACCATATGTATGGACCAGAGCACACAGATATGTAAATACATATGTGGCCTCAGCAAGAGGTACTGTAGGTAAAGGTCACAGAAAAGAAAGCAGCTTCACCGACATCAAGGAAATAGCAACTATTTACCGACAGCCAGACATTTCAAATAATAGCATGGATCCAGAACCACTTCAAAGGGAGCTGGTCAGGAAATAGACAAGTAATGAATATGAATACTTCTGAGATTCCGGAAATTTAAAAGCAGGGTCTTCAAATATTTGCATTAAGGTAGATCATGAGCAATTATTTCATTTCTGGAAATTGCTCAAAGTCTTTTGTAGAAACAGACAGCTATGACCATTTTCTGCCTTTGAATAATGCTACATACTATTAGAAACTTGGGCAAATTTAAAGAAATTAATCCTGAAATAATGAAAAAAATGCATATCATGCTTAAAATATACATTCATTTTCTTTTCAAAGGTAGCATTCTTTTTTTTTTTTTTTTTTTTTGAGATGGAGTCTCATACTGTTGCCCAGGCTGGAGCACAATGGCACGATCTTGACTCACTGCAAGCTCCAATCTCCTGGGTTCACACAATTCTCCTGCCTCAGCCTCCTGAGTAGCTGGGATTACAGGCACACACCACCACACCTGGCTAATTTTTTGTATTTTTAATAGAGATGGGGTTTCACTATGTTGGCCAGACTGGTCTCTAACTCCTGACCTCGTGATCTGCCTGCCTTGGACTCCCAAAGTGCTGAGATTACCAGGCATGAGTCACCATGCCTGGCAGAAAGGTAGCATTCTATAAATTATTTTCTGTAAGGTAAATAAAAAATGATTCTTGAAATGTTTTTAAACTGACCATATCATTTTAACTTTCAGAAGTGCATCTGATATTTTTGGTTTGTTAAGCTCTACTTCAGGAGGAATCTATAGGCAGGGAGCAGTTATTAATTTCAATGACTATATTGATTTTTTGATAAATGTCATTAAATAATACAAAAACTAAGTAAAAAATGTTATAGTGGGTACATAGCAAATAGATCTTCATTTTGCAATTCTTGATTTTTAGGGATCTTAGGATCTTATATTTCTCATAAGTAAATCAAGTTATTAAGACCTTTAAAGTATAATTATTCAAAGTAGTAAAAACAAAATAATTAGATTGTGGTTATGTCATTTTTAGTCTTGGCATTTGGAAAAATCATTGCCAGGACTACTTATTTTTAAAAGAATACAAATGTTTCTATTCCAGATCCATAAATATGGGCATAAGTCTTTCAGAAAATAAATCACTCAACTAGCGCAATTTATAACTCAATATTTGGGAGTGGACTTCTGGTATACAGTTATATAAACTCTAGCTACTACTGCTTTACAATTAGGCAAAATTGGATATACTTTTCTTTAGGTACATCCTTGCCCAAAAAACCTCCCACAGGGAGGCAGTGTGGTCTAGAGAATGAAATACCCATTTGTGCTTCGAGTTTTGCCACTGTCTTCTGTACGATTACCTTCAAAATTTGTGTTATTTAAAAAAGTCTCCTTTAGTCATTCTCACCAAAAAGTCACCCTTTGCTTACATGTGAAACTCATCTATTTTGGTTAATCAGGTTAGTCTTCTAATTAAAGATATGCTTACTTAAGAGATGAGGAAAAATTTTTTATTAATGTGTTAACCAATGCCTGGCAAATCTTCAATAAGGGATGCAGTATGTACTTGCATCCCAGATGATACTTTGCTCCAAGCACCTTGTTACTTCTCAAACATGTCATGGTTCCTTAAATAACAGGCTTGTTAGAGATAACTAAAGGAACTTTGGACACTATCATTTGTTCAAACATATTCTTCTAAGCCTATTGGGTTACAGGCACTGTGCTAGATGCTGAAGACAAAGAGGTGAAAGACAGAGTCTGATTTAAAGAGTTCACAAAGTAAAAGGCCAGAAAAGACTACCTTGAGGAGAAGAACACAGCATGTGTGCTACTATAGGTGTACACTGGCACTAAGAAGGGGCTCTTGAAAAGGTGAGGAGGAGAGGACAGAGTTTTCTGGAGTCATAAACAAGCATACATAATTACAGTTAGATAGGAATAAATGTCAAGAGATCTACTCTACAGCAAGGTGACTATAGTTAATGATGATCTATTGTACTCTTGAACAATGTAAAAAGAGTGGATTTTATGTGCTTTCACCACAAAAATGATAACTATGTGAGGTAACACATTTGTTAATGAGCTAGTTAACCATTCCACAGTGTATATATACTCCAAAGTGTCGTGTTGTACATGATAAAAAATGTACAACGTTATCTGTCAATTTAAAAATATTAAATTGTGCATGTAAAAGACACAGAGCACTGTCATCTGAGTGCTGCACACTTGGGAAATGTGTGCAGGTTAGTACTGATGCTGTGAGAGGTGTTGACAGGGGGACTAGTAGGAAATTAGTTTAAATCTTTTGCAAGGATAATTGATAGTCATCAGAAGATTTTAAGCAAGAATAGGGTATGATTATATTTGTGTTTTTGAATAACTCTGCCTGCTGAAGCCAAGCTGAGAGGAGCGGGGAGAGCTGAGAGGTTACTACATAAATCCATGTGAAAACTATTAACAGCCACAACTATGGCATTAGAAGTGAGGATATAGAAAAAGGATGTATTCACAAATACTTTTGAGGCAGAATCTCAAATGTCTCATAACTAGTTGAGTGTGTGGTCAAGTAAGTGTAAGGAGTATAGGGTGATTCTTCAGTTTCTGGTGCGAGTGGTGGGGTGGTATTATGCCATTCAAGGCATAAAGTCAGTATCTGTAAAAGGAGATATTGTGTGTGGTTGATGGTGAACTAAGGCTGAGGTGTTTGGAGCTTTAGAAATGCTCAATGAGGCCAGGCATGGTGGGTCATGCTTGTAATCCTAGCACTTTGGGAGGCTGAGGCAGGTGGATCACGAGGTTAGGAGATCAAGACCATCCTGGCTAATATGGCGAAACCCATCTCTACTAAAAATACAAAAAATTAGCCAGGTGTGGTGGTGGGTACCTGTAGTCCCAGTTACTTGGGAGACTGAGGCAGGAGAATGGCGTGAACCTGGGAGGTGGAGCTTGCAGTGAGCTGAGATTGTGCCATTGCACTCCAGCCTGGTTGTCAGAGCAAGACTCTGTCTTAAAAAAAAAAAAAAAAAAAAGCTCAATAAATGTTTGTTCTTTTCCCCTGTTTGCTCACACCTCTAGAATATTTGTAGATGCAGAGTAGGCTTTAAATATGTAATTCTGGAAATAAGTCTGTAATTAATCAACATTTAGATGATTGCTTCAGCTACTAGATGGATAAAATTTCCCATGGAAATGTATACAGAATTTAAAACGAGGACACAAAGAAGTTAACTCTGGAGCAAGTCAACATAAAAAAAAGAGCTGTGGAATTATTAAAATGTTTTGTCTTGTTGTTATATTTCTAACTTCATATTTCAGGTGGATAAAAGATTGGATGGTAGATTTTGACTTCATAAACATTCCAACAGCTCTGGGAAAACTGGTGAGAGTAACTGTTTTTCACTCAGTGGGGTTCTATAATGACATCATTTTATGATAAATTGTTTTCATAGCAATACAAAGAAAAGGGAAACTAAATTCCTGATTTTTATTGGTTCTAAAATTGTACCTACTGATAAACTCAAAATTCTGAACTGATGCAACTTGTAGAGTGTAGTTATAATATTTATGGCAGAAAATATATTTACTTGATGTATCTTGAGTATCTGGACGGATTCTCTACCATTCAGGAGAGATTAGGTAATGTCTGTGGTTGTTCTTTTTTTATTTTTTTGTTTGTTCAATTAAATACTCAACATCGAGAGAATTATTTGTAAAGCTTTTTTTTTTTTTTTCTATTCTGGTGTTCTTAAAGGAATTCTATTAAATTCTATTCTGGTCTGTTCTTAAAGGAATACCTGAGATTGACTAACTTATAAAGAAAAGAGGTTTAATTGGCTCACAATTCCGCAGGCTGTACAGGAAGCATAGCATCTGCTTCTGGGGTGGCCTCAGAGAGCTTTTATTCATGGTGGAAGGCAAAGCAAGAGCAGGTGTCTTACATGGCAGGAGCAAGAAAGAGCAAGGGGGTGGAGCCACATACTTTTAAATGACCAGATCATATGAGAATGCACTCAGTATCATGAGGGCAGTACCATAGGGGATGGTGCTAAACTGTTCATGAGAAACTGCCCCCGTGATCCAATCACCCCTTACTCAGACCCCACCACTAATGCTGGGGACCACAATTTGACATGAGGTTTGATGGGAACACAGATCCAAACCATATCGTTCTGCCCTGACCCCCTAAATCACATGACCTCCTCACGTTGCAGAATACAATTATGTCTTCCCAACACTTCCCAAAGTCTTAACTTTTCCAGCATTAATTCAAAAGTTCAAAGTCTCATCTGAGACAAGGCAAGTCCCTTCCCTCTATGAGTCTGCAAAGTAAAAAGCAAGTTATTTCCAAGATACAATAGGGGTACAAGCATTGAGTAACAATTTCCATCACAAAATGGAGTAATCAACCAAAAGAAAGGAGCTGCAGGCCCCATGCAAGTCCAAAATCTAGCAGGGCAGTCATTAATTCTTAAAGCTTTAAAATAATCTCCTTTGACTCCAGGTTCCACATCCTGGGCACACTGGTGCAATGAGTGGGCTCCCAAGGCCTTGGGTGGCTCCAACCCTGTGGCTTTGCAGGGTTCAGTACCCCATGGCTACTCTCAAAGGCTGGCATTGAATATGTGTGGCTTTTTCAGGTTTAGGATGCAAACTGTTGGTAGAGCTATTATTATTCTGGAATCTGGAGGATGGTGGCCCTCTCCTCACAGCTCCACTGAGGCAGTGCCCAGTGGAGAATCTGTGTGGGGCTGCAACCTCACGTTTCCCCTCTGCACTGACCTAGTAGAGGGTCTCCATGAGGGCTCCACCTCTCCAGTAGGCTTCTTCCTGGATATCCAGGCTTTTCTGTACATCCTCTGAAATCTAGGCAGAGTCTCCTAAGCCTCAACTCTTGCATTCTGCTTACCTGCAGGCTTAACATCACTTGAAAGCCACCAAGGCTTACAGCTTGCACCTCTGAAGCAGTGGCCTGAGCTGTACCTGGGGCGCTTTGAGCCAAGACTGGAGCTGGAACAGCTGGGATGCAGGAAGCAGTGTACTAAGGCTACACAGGGTAGTGGGGCCCTGGGACTGAGCTATAAAAAGAGTCAGTCTTCCTAGACCTCTGGGCCTGTGATGGGAGGGGCTGCCTGAAAGGTCTCTGAAATGCCTTTGAGGCTATCTCCCCATTGTCTCAGCTATTAGCATTTAGCTCCTTTTTATTCATGCAAATTTCTGCAGCCTTCTTGAATTGTTCCTCTGAACATGGGCTTTTCTTTTCTACCACAAGGCCAGGCTGCAAATTTTCCAAACTTTTATTCTCTGTTTCACCTTTAAATGTAAGCTTCAGCTTTAGGTCATGTCTTTTTTCATGCATATGAGCATAGGTTGTTAGAAGCAGTTTGGGCACATCTTGAATGCTTAGCTGCTTAGAAATCTCTTTTGCCAGATAAATCATCATTCTCAAGTTCAAAGTTCCACAGATCCCTAAGGCAAGGGCACAATCCAGCCAAGTTCTTTGCTAAGGCATATCCCATGTGACCTTTACTCCAGTTTCTAATAAGTTCCTTATTTCCATGTGAGAACTCATCAGCCAGGACTTCGCTGTTCATATCACTACCAGAATTTTGGCCATAATTCAACCAGTCTGTAGGAAGTTCCAAACTTCCGTCATTTTGCTGTCTTCTTCTGAGCCCTCCACATGCTTTCAACTTATGCCCATTACCAGGTTCCAAAGTGGCTTCCACATTTTCAGGTATCTTTGTAGCAATGCCCTACTCCTTGATACCAATTCTCTGTATTAGCCAATTCTCACATTGCTATAAAGAAATATCCAAGACTGGGTAATTTACAAAGAAAAGAGGTTTAACTGGCTTAGGGTTCTGCAGGCTGTATGGCAAGCATAGTGTCATCTGCTTTTCTGGAGGCCTCAGGGAGCTTTTACTCATGAAAAGCATAGAGAAAGCAGGCAATTTACATGGCAGGAGCAGGAGCAAGGGAGAGAGTGGCAGGGGAAGGTGCCACACACTTTTAAATGACCAGATCTCATGAAACTCACTCACTATGGTGAGAATAGTACAACGGGGGATGGTGCTAAACCATGAGTGAGAAACTGTCAACATGATTCAATTACCCCACACCAGGCCCCACCTTCAACACTGGTGACCAAAATTCAATGAGATTTGGTGGGAACACAGATCCAAAGCATATCATCTGGTTGTCTTCATTGTCAAACTAAGAACGTCATCTCTAGCCAATTGTGTTCTGAGCTGTCCAGGATTTGAATTGCCGGAAATCTTATGATGAGTACTGATTGCATGTAGACGTCTTTCTGTCTTGCCTCTTTCTCTTCCTCTTTTCTCCATAAAAACAAAATTTTATTGTAGCTCATCCTCCTCACTCAGGCCTCAACCCCAAACCATTATGTATCTAAGGAAGCATTCAGGTTGTTGAATTAGATTAGCTAATCTAATAAATAAATCTTAGCTAATCTAATAAATAAATCTATGCTAATATATTCATGGCTAGGAAATAGAACTTCTGTGTTCTCCATATATATCAGCAGAACAAGTTAGTAGAGGTAGTATTTTAGACACAGTAGGCTTTTTTGTCTGTATCAGTAGGATGACTTTACAACCTTTTCCTGACATCTCTACCTGTAAACCACAGCAGCAGGATTGTATAGATATGTAGCTGATTAATTTGTTTAAGCAAAAACTTGGACGTTTCTCTAGTCATTCTTGTATTAAGAAAATCAAATCAGAACTTCACAAACCAAGCCTGCTATGAGTCAAAACAGAAAACTAAATTTGACCTATAAATATATGTTGAGAAAATAAAGCTTATGGAATGAAACAAGTAAGATTCATCATAACATGCTCACTCATACTGCTCCAACTACATTAGCTTCCTTCTCTTTCTTGTGTACAACAAAGACATTCCTTTCCTCAAAGCCTTCCATTTACTGTTACATCAGCCTGAATGTTTTCCTTCCAGATGCCTGTGTGGTTCATTCCCTTAATTCCTTCTCGGATTAGACTACTCTATCTAAAATAGTATCTCTCTCACCATTCTTCATCCCCAATGGTATTTTTCTTCATAGCACTTATATATTGAATATATAATATTCAATAATTATATTGAATATATAATATTCAATAATTATATTGAATATTACACGCTCCTGTCTCTCTTACAAGCTCCTTCAGGTAAGGAATTTGGTTCCTATTATTTCTCCAAAGCCCAATTCAATGTTTACTACACAGTACATACTTAATAAATATATTTCAAATAAATGTATGGCAGTGTAAAGCATAGAACCCAGGTCTTTGGCGTCCTGATCCAGTATTCTTCTCACTGTATACCACAATTTTCATATGCTTTCATGCTCATTTCTTGAAATCGTTGTGTCGTCTGTCCTTGCCCTATATGAAAATACTTCATACCTACACCAACAAAAATGCACTTACAAATCCTCTTTTGGGGAAATTTTCTTGGCTGGTAGTTTTCATTCTTTAGAGCACATTAGAATCAACTGGGAATCCTAATAGTACAGATTTCCAGGCCTTAAGTCATTGCTCTTGATTTAGTGACTTGAGGTAGTCTGATAAGCTGCATTTTAACAACACTGTAGGAAATTCTGAAACTACTGGTTGACTACATTTTAAGATTTGGCCTATAAATGTATGTTGTAACATAACCCAAGTGGAAACAGCTCTAGGCTTGAGAGGACATTTTCCTCGCAGCCTGGGGATGATCACTCCCACCCCAGCTTTGACCTCCAGTGTTACATTCAGACAGTAGTTCATTTGAATAAAGTAGGCTTTGGAGAAATAACAGGAAAGCAAATTCCTGACCTCAAGGAGCTTGTAAGAGACAGGAGCTTGTAATATTCAATATAATTATTTAATATTATATATTCAATATATGAGGAAAAGAGTAGATTCTCTCAGTCTCTATTAAAGCCCCTTCTGTTACATTCTTACCATTGGGCAGTCCTTAGACTTCATACAATCGGCAAATTCTGTGTTAGTTCTGCCACGGAAATTCTGTTAGTTCAGCAGAACTAGTTAGTTCTGCTACTGCTCTGGTCATTGGCAGCATAAACCAGAAGAAAAGTGATTGTGAGGAGGGGCGAATGGAGAGTATTGGAAAGACAGTATGTTGGTATGTGTATGTCAGTCTGAACATAACACTGGAGGTCAAAGCTGGAGTGGGAGTGATCATCCCCAGGCTGTGAGGAAAAAGTTGTCTCAAGCCTAGAGCCGTTTCTATCCTTAGCTCTACCTAATGAAGAATGGAGACGTAAAAAAGAAAGCCATAATCACCCTGGGTTATATTACTAAGATTGCAATTGTCATTTCAATGGCTAACTGTAAGAGAGGAAGGCTATGCAAAGGCATAGAGGGACAATGAGAGAGGTCATGGTCACACAAATTTCCAAATCCATGACTATTTATCTGAGAGTCATGAGATTTTCAAGAAAGCAGGCATGTAGTTGACTTCAAAAAAAGAGGACATTGGGACCCACCTCTTAGAGTTGTTTTATAGATCAAGTAAGATCCTGTGTATAAAACACTTAGCAAAGTACCTGGAAAGTAATAATCACAATAAGTGATAGTTAATAATACATGTGGTATTATTATTAATACATGTGGTTAAGCAGGGAATCTCCATGTTTCATTCTACCTCATGAATTTCCCAAATTTTTACAACCTATGGTGAAGAAATAAGGTTTACACAACAAATGTGAAGTGTGTTGACATCTTCAGAAAAACAAAGAAAAAAATCACACTCACCTACATGATGGTATATACAATTTCATCATCACTGTTATTTAAGAGTTCATCATGTACTTCTAACCATTTTTCTAAAGACTTAAACTCAAGTAATATCCAAAATGTACTTGGCCAAATGCCTCATTTTTGAAGTTGTGTGTTTGGAAGAAAACTTATTCCACATGTTATTAATTATTTTATATACAATTAAGGACTTCCAACCAGTTAAAAGAATTTCCAAGTTTTATTTTCTTTTAGAAATTGAAATTGCCTTTGGTTTAGTTTTGAATTGAAATACTAACCATGTCAGCTCTATTCAGGCAGCCAGGAACACTGTTTTTTTTTTTGATCACCAATGTATTCTCAATAATCAGCATAGTGTGTGGCAAATAGATGCTCAACATTTATTTATTAAATAAGTGAACCATTATGTGACTCAAATTTTTTGTGATCCTAGTAAGTAGTTGTATTCAAAGGTTCTGACTTTTTAAGGAGTTGAACTTGTTGGTAAGCTCTATGCAATTACAATGGGTTTATTAGTTTCCTAGGGCTGCTGGAACAAATTACCACAAACTGGTCGCTTAAAACACAGAAACTTATTCTCTTACAGTTTGGGAGGCCAGAAATCCAGTATCAAGGGGTCAGCAGGGCTATGCTTTCTCCAAAGGACCTAAGGGAGAGTCCTTTGCTTGCCTCTTCCAGCTTTTGATAGCCCCAGGTGTTCCTTGGCTTGTGACTGCAGAACTCCAGTCTGTGCCGCCCTTTTCACAAGGCCTTCTCCTTCCTGTGTCTTATCCTTTTCTGTCCCTTACCATTGGATTGCAGGGCTCACTTGGATAATCTCAGGTGAGATTCCTAAAATTCTTAATTACATCTGTTAAAATCCCTTTCTAAATGAGGTCAAATTCACAGGTTCTGGGATGTGGATATATCTTTCAGAGATCCACTATTCAACCCACTCCAATGTGTTAATGGAAAATTTCAACATTTATAGCGGGGTCTTATTTCCCAGACTGGTTTCCTAACTCTCTCTCCATACACAGATTCTTTGAAGTTTTTGTAGTTGAGAAGTTTGAGGATGTGGTTTGTGTCTAGGTCTAATTTAGAATGGAAGATGGGGGAAAAACAAATCAACATTTCACCTACAGATGGAAAAATATAGTGAATGTTGAAAATTGGTGGGTGGAGAGAGGAAGTTAAGTAAGTGCTCAAGAAGTAATGTTACACCCAACCTGATGATGTGTGCATGATATATTAGGGGTGGGTATTTGATACATAGTGATTTGAGTGATGACAAATGCAAAAGAATAGTGGTTATGACTGTGTAAGGGAGGCCATTTTGCAATAATCTTAGCATTTCACCCTTTGAGAGGGAAAAGTGGTTTGTGTACAGAATTGATAAGTCATAAAGACAAGGCCAGAGACTCCCGGGATCAGCAGTTTGAAATGAAAGCCTCATGAAGAATACTAATCAGGAAAGAGATCTGGGGTAGATTGTGCCTTCTACATTGAAACCATCTGCATTTGATTTGGCAGTAGTAAAATGCAAGGTCTTGGAATGTATACATATCAAAAGAAATAGTGCATCAGTGGTAAGTTTTTCCAGCATAAAATAAGGAGCCAGTGAGAACACATTCAGAAATATTGTAATTCTGGCCAGCATTTCATTGAGAGGAAATTGTGGAAATGGAAGAAAAATGTTCAGCAGGTGGCAACTGCAGTGCCTTTTTTTTTTTTTGACTGAGCAGGGGTGAAAATTTTGCTGAAAAATAAGTCAGTATTGCTTAAGTGAAATGATTCTTAGAGAAAAGTGTGGGGACCCATTGAGTGAAAAAATATCCTGAAAGGGGAAGAACACACTGAATAGGTTAGAAATACAACTATAGCACCACGGGAAGACCTTGAGGAATAAAACACTCAGTGTGCTGGTGAAGAACCCAGTAGTAATTGGAATAGAGTTCCTTTTGTTCTAAGGCTTACTCACTGAAATGAGATTTTAATGCATGGCCTTTCATGAAAAATAAAATAACAAAAATATATAACATCCAGTGGCAGCCAAGCCATACGCAAATGTATTTGTAAAAACAGAAAGCACCTGCAACTTTGGGAGTTAAAAAAGTGAATTTATATTTGGGAACTTGAGGGAAAATTATTAATCTAGCTTTTCCTATCACTGGAAACTTCTTTTGGTGAGTTCATTATTCCACTCAGACGGTTGAAGTCAAATAGGGAGAATAATAAATAAAGATATTGGGAATTTATACAGAAATGAAGGTATATAGTTGCCATGTGAATATACTTGCTTATATGCAAATAAACTCAGTTCTGTCATTCCATACCATGTCCTTTTAAAATGACTGAGATAAAAACATCCCTACAGCTTTAGTTGCCATTTGTGTCATTCAGGTGCCCTTATTTTTCTTTTTATATTATATCACTGGCTTCTCTCCATTCTCATAGCATCCATATTATCCATCTGATTTTCCCACAAGTATTTCTTTAGGCTTGTTTGGAATTTAATATTTAAAAAGAAATAAATATTATATACAATATAGTAGTCTTCTCTTCTCTGCAAGGAATACGTTGCAAGACCCTGAATTAATGCTTGAAACTGCAGATAGCAAGGAACCCTGTATACATTATTTTTTGCTACACATACATACAGTAAAGTTTATAAATTAGACAGAGTAAGAGAGAACAATAGTAAAATAGAACAATCATAATAATATACTGTAATAAAAGTTATGTTAATGTGGTCTCTCCCTCTCTTTCTCTCAAAATATCTTAATTTCTTTTTGGACTAAGGTTGACCACAGGTAACTGAAACCACAAAAAAGCAGAACCATGGATAAGGGAAGAAACTGTATATACAATTTGAGAACTCCATCCTTGACTGCTAAAAAAATAAAATCATCACATGACATTTTTTGTTTTAATTAATATTGTGAAAATAAGTTTTCAATTATGTCCCCATAAAAAGCAAATTAACCAGTTCCTCAAATGTCATTTTCTCTCTCAAATTTCCTCCCACCTATTTTCCAGTGTAATTGATGACCTTGAACATGTATTTATTAGTTTTCAAGCTCCCAGAGCAGTGGTCCATTCAGAGGGCTGCTGAAAACTTTGAGAGAGTGCACAATAATTAGTTGGGGAATAGGAAGAAAGAAATATTATTTATATGTTTTTATGTAAAAAATCAAGAAAGAAATTATAATTTACTAAAGTACTATTTGATATATGGATTGATAACATATATACTTTGTAAATAGACATATAATGCATATGCTTGTTGGAAAATTCTATACATGTTTTAAAGTACATTTCCTCTTTACATTTTTTAGCACTAAACTTTTGACTTCAAAATAATTTTTGAAAGTAAAGAATTGATTCAATAATACCTCAGAACTCTGATCTTAAGTGTTTCTCCATGTATTTTTCTTCCTGAAGGTTTTCTTTCTTTGACATACACAAAATAAACGTACTACGCTTCTGGGCCTCTGAGCTATTTGTCAGAATGTATTCTTTTTGCAATACTGTGTGGTGATCAGGGGTGCCTGGAGGTCTTATGAAGACCCCTGAAATATTGCTAAATACTAACATGCTGAAAACAATGATCGGTTTTTACTTCTACATCTGTTTTGAAGATTTGGTCTATTATATTCCTTTCTCCTTCTTTATGTATTTTTCTTTTTTCCTAATTACTGCATTAAAACACACATTCACTTGAAATTTCCTCTTTGAGTACAATGGTTTTAGGTTAGCTGAAATGCTGTAACTTCCCAAATCTTTGTTTTAGCAAGAAATTCCAATTTTGTGGAGTTTTTATTTTTTGAGGGGGGAAGGAGTGTCAAAGTTATAAATGATAAGATTTGCTTCAATAGGTAAATTTGCTTCTCTTGTAATCTCACTGGTATTTCTGATATCATGGTTTGTCTTTCTGCAGCAGTTTCTCAGTATCCACTTACAACATAAATTTTAGATTTTAGCCTATATAAAATAAAACATTTATTAGCTATGAAAAAGGAAACAGTGGTGGTATGGTCATAGTGTTAGAATATTTTCTTACTGTCTTTTCTGCTCTTATAACTTTCTTACCTTTCTTACAAAAAGAAAACCCCTCCTCTAAAATGTTTAAATCCTTCATTTGTCCTTATTTAATTATAAATAATTATTGAGCATATATTACATTCCAGGCACCATGCTAAAACATGGAGCATGGACCAGTCATCAAAACAGATCCAAACTTTGGTGTTCAAGGAAATTATAGTCTATTGAACAATGCCAACAATAAGTAAGTCATTGCATTTTTAATCAATATTATAAAAGAACTTTAAGGTGCTGAGTGTCTTTTAAAAATTATTTCTCCTAATGCTATCCCTCCCCTATCTCCCACCCCCTGACAGGCCCCAGTGTGTGATGTTCCCCTCCCTGTGTCCATGTGTTCTCATTGTTCAACTCCCACTTATGAGTGAGAACATGTGGTGTTTGGTTTTCTGTTTTTGTGTTAGTTTGCTGAGAATTATGGTTTCCAGTGTCATCCATGTTCCTGCAAAGGATATGAACTCATCCTTTTTATGGCTGTATAATATTCCATGGTATATATGTGCCACATTTTCTTTATCCAGTCTATCATTGATGGGCATTTGGGTTGGTTCCAAGTCTTTGCTATTGTGAATAGTGCTGCAATAACATATGTGTGCATGTATCTTTGTAGTATAATGATTTATAATCCTTTGGGTATATACCCAGTAATGGGATTGCTGGGTCAAATGGTATTTCTAGTTTTAGATCCTTGAGGAATCATCACACTGTCTTCCACAATGGTTGAACTAATTTAAAGTCCCACCAACAGTGTAAAAGTGTTCTTATTTCTCCACATCCTCTCCAGCATCTGTTGTTTCCTGACTTTTAAATGATCACCATTCTAACTGGCATGAGATGGTATCTCATTGTGGTTTTGATTTGCATTTCTCTAATGACCAGCATTAGGAAAAATACCTAATGTAGGTGATGGGTTGATGGGTGCAGCAAACCACCATGGCACGTGTATACCCATGTAACAAACCTGCATGTTCTGCACATGCCTCCCAGAACTTGAAGTTTATTTAAAAAAATAAATACATATCTTAAAACGGCATTCTATAATCACATTTCCAGTGGAAGGGGGTCAAGAATGTCTCTGGGACCTTTTTCTCCCACTCTGTTTCAGCCCACACACTCCTGCTTTCCTTGTTCAGACCAGCAAGACAGTGATGAAGACCAACAAAAGCACGTCTCACTTCCCTGTGGTTCTTTAAATCTGATTTGTATCCAGAGCTAAACACTAGGGTTAATTTTAGATTATTTTAAAGCAATTTTGTAGGTGTAAATTGTTTTCACTAGAAGTTTCAAAACTGTTGACCACTTTTCTTCATAGTTTTGATTCAAAAGTTTCATTGACCCAATCTGTTTTTACCAATTGCCTGAGGCCAAGTACAGGGACAAAGGTGATTTGGATGCATAAGTCCTAGATGTGATCTTTTCTTTTGGCATAACAATACAAAGTTAAACCTTGATAGCTTCTGGAGCTAAATAATGTTTGTAAAGTAAATCTTTTGTGAAGTAGATATTTTGCACATATTAATATGTGTAATGCTCTATCTGTAATTTTTCTGGTATGCTGATTATCTTACATAATCAATTTAGATGATGTTACAGCTCTCAAAACAGAATTGTTTCATTTTAACTCGCTTCCTTACACACACGTGCTCAGGGGTGGGGCGTATATGTGTGATTAAATGTATCCTTGTAGAACCTATACCATACTCTTTTACATCTGAGACAGGAACAGTGTTAATATCAGAAGTGCTTGCTTTCTGAATGTATAGATTATGTATTGGAAATTGTTTTCTCCTAATCTATCCTTATGAATGAAGAAGAATGAATTAGGCAATCCTGACCATGATCTTCTTTGTTTTGATTTATACTTTATATATGGAACACTCATATTTTCATATTGCATAAATGTTTAGCAACTACAGTAGAAAATAATTCTACTAGTTACAGATAACTGCAAAAAAAGATGGAAAAACGAAGTCAGAGATAAATGGAACAAATGGGCAGCAGAATCTGGAGTAGAATTCTAGGCTTCCTCTCCTTCACTTTGTCTTAATTGCTAGGGCCATATTGCTTCCCTCAAACCCAGAAGAACTAGGACAATGTTATAAAAATCTGGTTGCAAAAGATTAGGGAATAACCTTTCAAGAAATTTCAGTAACAAAATTTTACAAACTCTCTTAATTAGATTGTTTTAGATCATCATTTTTCTAACTATATTCTGTGGTTTCTTTGTTCAAACAAATTTGGGAAACAATGTCTTATATGAAATTAAGAAGGTTTCTTTACTGTAGGACTCCTCAGAATCTTTAAAGTTTTAATGTGCCTCATAAGTAACTAGTGAAAAAAAAGTACGTTGTATTTTTATTTTATCCAAGAGCCATTTTTTGAGCATTCCATATTCATATTTCATAAAAAACAATTTAGAATAAAATATTTATGATGGTAGTTCTTATTGTGTGCCTTTCCATTTGGTATAACATTTGTACATTTTGGGATTACTTCAAAAAATAATCATAGCAAAGGGTTGTCATATCTGTGAGTGAAGATTCTAACTAAAACATGGAGAAAAGAGATTTACAAGGAAAGAGATTTTCCCTGAGTGCCTTTTAAGGCCAAAAAATAACCAGATTTGGTTGGGAGCAAATGGAAAAAGCTACTTTTGTGCTGCAATTACTGCAAGGTGAATTATTTCGTAAGGTGAGATGAATGAAAATATAAGAGATTGCCCTCAGGTATGGGAGAAGTGAGAGGAAACATGGAAAACCACATAAACAAGGCTTCGTATTGTGGCCTTAAAATATTTTCTACCTACCTCTAGTATTGAGTCATTAAGTATCAAGGATTAGGGGGCAGTGTGATGATGGAGCAGCTGGCACTTAGGAGGGTGAGGGCAGCATGTCCTGAACATGGAACTTCCTCCTACATCACAGGAGCCTTTGGTGAGCCCCACTCTCTCCAGTTTTCCAGTTGAAAGTTTGGGGGCCGAATCCTAGACCTCAGACTCAACCTCATTAATTCCTGCTTCTTGAGTGATTGTAGTAACAGTTGAGTTCTGTATCCTGACAATGACTAGGCCTCGTTTCTCAGCTGTTTCTCCCTTTAAGGAGGGCAGAAACTACAAAATCAAAACTAAGATAGTAGTTCTGAAACTTGTTTCTTTTCGTTCTTTGGGAATTTAACAACTTATGTGGGCAAGATCTCACAACCACCCATCTTGCAGAAGACTTTCTTTGAAAAAGTAAAAGGAAAAACTGGGCCGGGAGCAGTGACTCATGCCTGTAATTCCAGGATTTTGGGAGGCCAAGATGGGCAGATCACCTAAGGTCAGGAGTTCGAGACCAGCTTGACCAACATGGTGAAACCCCGACTCTACTAAAAATACAAAATTAGCCAGGTGTGGTGGCTGGCACCTGTAATCCTAGCTGAGGCAGGAGAATCGCTTGAACCTGGGGGGGGGCAGAGGTTGCAGTGAGCTGAGATCGCACCATTGCACTCCAGCCTTGGCAACAAGAGTGAAACTCTGTCTCAAAAACACACACACAAAAAACCAAAAACCAAAAAACAAAACAAAAAAAACAGAGAAAACCAAAATAATTATATTATCTCTGAAGGCAAGCATGTGTGTGTGTGAGAGAGAGAGAGAGAGAGAAATCCACTAAATTTAAAATATGTGATTCGGTTGTGGAGATTTAAGTTTTATGTTTTTGGATTATATTTCATTTGTGAACCACATCGAAGTATTTAATAGGAACTTGTGGCTTAAAAGATATTCATCATCAAAAGCAAACATGTGGGCATAAACCAAGCATTTGGCTTTCAATTTAATATAGCCCGTGATTTCTTCAGGTGAACAAGAATGGAATTTGAGTGAGACCCAGAAAAGGTCAAAGTCCATAGAAGGATTGCTTTGACTCTCTCAAACACTGCACAGACCTGGATTCACATTGGAGATCTAAAGAAGTGCGTGAAAGCAGATATACAGGTGTTGACCAGACCTGTGAACCAGGCCCACTTTGCTTGCATTACTCACAATGACCTCTTTTCCTGAGGGTCAGACTGCAAAGGAAATTGCAAGCAGCACTTTGATACCTAACAAGTACTGAGCTCTAGGTGATGCCCTGTAATATGGTCTGGCTCTGTCCCCACCCAAATCTCATCTTGTAGTTCCCATAATCTCCATGTGTTCTGTGAAGGACCTGGAAGGAGGTAATTGAATCATGGGGCAGTTACTTCCATGCTGCTGTTCTCATGATAGTGAGTTCTCCCGAAATCTGATGGTTTTAGAAGGGACTTTTCTCCCTTTTGCTCAGCATTTCTCCTTGCTGCCACCATGTGAAGAAGAACGTGTTTACTTCCTCTTCCACCATGATTGTAAGTTTCCTGAAGCCTCCCCAGCCATGCTGAACTGTGAGTCAATTAAACCTCTTTCCTTTATAAATTACCCAGTCTCAAGCAGTTCTTTATAGCAGTGTGAGAACAGACTAATACACTCTGATTTCCTTTTCGGACATAAGCTTGATGCATTTCACTAGTACATCTCAGCAGTGGGTGAAAGACATTTGAAGTCTTCTTTCTTCCATTGGTGTCCTCACTTGCATACTTAAATATAAACTAGCCAAAAAAAAAAAAAAAAAAAACTCACTTATGCAGTTAAACCTGTACCTCCTTTTAGAAAATGCATGTAACAATTACATTTAGATGGTTCCACCTGCTACTTTTGTCTTATAACTTTAGATTTGCTTTGATTTCTGGTTGACATGTAACTGCTCTGATGAATGTTTAATGATTTATAAGCCCACTTAAAAATGTCATATAAAGGTGTTTTCTGATTCTTTTGTAATGTGAGAAATCCTTTTATAATGAGAAAATTTTACTCATTTTTATTTGCTAATAAGATGCTGGGGAAAATTTTTTTATAATAGGAGACATTTGTAATTTCTGGTAGTCAGAAGGTAAGAACACATCATTTTCTTTTATCTTTGAATCTCTCTGTCATGTATTTTACCCAATAACTAGCCAAAAACTTTACAAAAGGCTTTGGTGGTTTCATAAAAGTTTGACTTGAACATCATTACAAAGTGAATTTTAACAAAATTATTAAAAAATCAGAATGCACACACATGTTAACTACCAAAATTGAGCATAATGAAAGCCACTGACTCATTAATCAGTGTGATTTTACTGATCAACTAACAGTAAGTCTTATAAAATTAAAAATTATAAAATAACTATATTTTCAAAAGTATTGCTTTCATCTGTTTTCTATACTGGAGTCCTCATAAATTTCTTTTGAAAAGGGTTTTTTTTCCTCAAATAAATTAAAAATCATTAAGGTTTAAAATCAGAGAAAAATACCTGATTTTAGGGAAGCAGTTTTGCTAAGTGGCTGAAGTGGTGCATCCCTGCCTGCCTGCCTCTCTCAGACCCAATTCTAGACCAATCTTGCTCCACTGTACTGAAGTGATTTGGAAGAACCAAGAATGAGGAACACTTGCCTCATTTGAGCTTTATTCTGAGGGTTTACTGCCTTTGGCAAAATATTCAATTCACCTGATTCCTAAAATGTTTGACTGAAAGAGTCTGTAATGGTAAAGCCTTTCTTGAACAAAGATTGATTTTTGAAGTGAGAATGTATATCTACTCCTTTAATCTAAATATGGTATTCTACAAGAATATAAATAAACTTTTGCCTCACTTTTGATAGAACAAACTAACTCAAAGTTTAATAACACTTCCAGTCTCTAAAATGGAATAACCTTATTTGGTAACTAGGACTTTTCTATGCAATGTCTAGGAATAATGTCTCGGAAAGGCATAGTGACTAAAGCCACTGCTCTATTCCTCTTGGGGAGAGAGTATCAAAGCCTAAAATCTTCTTCAGAATTGCCTTGAAATCAAAAGCATACCAATAAGGGGGACATGGAGGGTCACCCCATTCTGTTCTGATAGCTTCACTTTTTTTTTTTTTTTTTTGCTTTCCTCTGACATATATGTTACAAAAGTATGAAATATTTATTTGACATAAATATACTCAAATAAGGACACTAGACTTCTTTCCTGGAAGAATTACCCTAAAAAGAGGGAAGCTTTGGATATAGAACAAGCTGCTTCACTGATGTGGTAAAATTGAAGACCGGTGACAGGTCAACATGAGGGAAAACATTCTCTCCATCTGCTAAATATGCCATTCTATTACACTGATTTAAGAAACCAGAAATGTCCTTAAAATCTGTTTTGGGAATCTTTTCCTTTCTTATCCTCTTAGCAACTGACATTTATTAATGTCTTATGGTGCAGGGTGAATATAACAAAAACACTCATGTATCCAGGTCAGAGAGAGACTTATAATACAGTTCAGTCCTTACAGGCTGAAATCTCTTGAGACTCAGGAAGAGACAAAGAGAGAGAGAGAGAGAAAGACGGACAGACAGACGGACACTCATGCAGGTTTTCTCTGGAATGCCAAAGATGCCCCTAGCCTACCTCTTGTCATTCTTCTCATTGACAATTGTTTAGTGAGAAGTAGAGGTAAATTGACTTAATTGCTGGCAGATACTCAGGGTATGGAAAGCTATCCCTGGCAGGAAAAAGAGCCAATTGCATCAGCTTTCATCTTTGCTATAAAATGCAGCAATACAATACATACATGGTTTGGTGAATTGATGGGACTGTGATATTAATCTCCTCGAATAGTTTTCTAAATATTCCAAGCTCTTTTGGGTAAATTCCACGTAACTTCTTTTGTTTTTGCTTTGGTAATATGAAAATAACTCATCTCTGGGTTTTTCTAAATGCAAAAATGGAATTTCAACAGGGTTGAGCTAGGTTTTCCTGTGGGAAAAAGTGTCTTCCATACAAGTGCAGGTCCCTTTTGTTGTGACCTGAGCACTGGGAAGAATGAAGTATTGGACCCATATAATCAGGATTTGCCTATGTGTAGAAGCTGCTAAAGTAATACCATCTTTAATTCAGGAATTTAATGTACACTGAAAATGTCAGCACATTAATTCTCACACAATAGATAAACATAGTAATCAATTTCCATGTACGAACAGAGGAGCTAAAATACAGAGCTATGTGCTTTGCCTGGTATGGCAAAAAAAAAAAAAAAAGTGGAAATTTAGGCCCCAAGCAAAATTTTAAAAGTCACCAACCCTTCAATTCTATATTCAATATCACCCCATTTGATTTCTCCAAATAATAAGTAAATAAAAAGTCTGGCTAACAATCTCTTTATAATTATAACCTCAGGTACTGTTTGAGCAATAGTCACATTTCTGAATACAGATGTTCTTATCAGGCGTTAAATAAAAGATCAAGACATTTCAAACTGTGGCTATCCCTTAATCTTTCAGAAGGATGAAGATATAAGTGTCAATTGCTGGAGAAAATATAAGTATCAACCTGGGTTGGGGAGTGGTGATGTGGACCATGGTGGCCAGAAACAAAGTATGAAAAGAGAAAAGTTTTAGATGGAAGGTTCATTTTTCACTTTCTATGGTGGATCTAGACAAGAGGAGATGGAGGGCAAGGGCACAGGGAAAGGGCTCTTGCAGTAGGTGGAGTGATAAAGACATTAGGATCAGGAAGAATTTTAGATGTGGTGGTGGTAGCAGAGGTAGTGGCAGTAGTGGTGGTAGTGGCAGTGGTGACAGCAGCGATGGTGGTAGCAGCAACTGGTGATAGCTGTGGTGGCAGTGATGAGGGAGGAGGAGGAGATGGAGGACCATGAGGGTGAGGCAGTGCATGATACTGCTTTATACAGTGCTGGGCACACAGCCTGCTGGGCTGTTTGTACCACAAAGGCAAGCAAAAGTAAATCCAGGCTTAGGTTGTAGAAATACGCTACAGGTCAAAGTTCTCTACTTTCATGCTTGTGTAAAAGGTAGAAAACATTATCTCTAAATTTTGAAACCAAAAATCTTTTGGTAGAGCCAAGGAAGGATAATTTATAGAGTTACTCCGGTCCAAGTAAGAAATAAGAATTTGCAAAATGCCACTGCTCCCATTTTTTCTATTAGATTAAATGAGATTCAATATTTGAATTTCTTCCTTTCCTTCCTTTTTTTGAGATGGAGTTTCGCACTCTTGTTGCCCAGGCTGGAGGGCAGTGGTGTCAACTTGGCTCACTGCAACCTCCGCCTCCTGGGTTCAAGCAATTCTCCTACCTCAGCCTTCCGAGTAGCTGGGATTACAGGCAACCGCCACCACACCTGGCTAATGTTTTGTATTTTCTTTTTAGTAGAGATGGGGTTTCACCATGTTGGCCAGGCTGGTCTTGAACTCCCGACTTCAAGGTGATCCACCTGCCTTGGCCTCCCAAAGTGCTGGGATAACAGGTGTGAGCCACTGTGCCTGGCCTGAATTTCTTTATGTAATTGAACACAGATTTCTACACACTTGATTCTCATACAATTTATTTGACATAGGTCTACTATTTTTTTTTTTTTTTTTATTTTACAGATGAAATGATGTTCGGAGAAGTAGAAGTGACTTACCTAAAGTCAGCCAGTGGCAGATTCAGACTCAGATTCAGTCCCTATGGCTATGCTATAATCACCATAACTATCCTATTACCTTTCATCAATGACCACAGAAACCGCTATTTTCCAGAAGTTAGAACTGTTTTCAGAGGTGCATTGGACATTCTAAGCCTTATTCTAAGCCTGGAAAACAAAGTGCTGGAGGTTTGTTAAATTAGCACTACAGAGTTTTGAGTAAAGTTGTATTAAAAACTCAACAAACAATATTCTTGCTCAATAAAAGTGCTTGATTTTTTTTTTCAAAAGTACATATTATGCTCATTAAATGCCATTAAGAGAAACTAGGCTTGTTGAAATATAAGCAGGGGGCATAGATAATTTAATTTCTTTTGGAATAAAGTTCCATGCAGATATTGTTTTAGAAGAAGCAAGGGGCACGTAAAATGGAAAATAAGAACAGAGAGCAGGTTCAATTAAACCCATTTTTACTTGTGAAATAGATTCCCTTAAGTCAGTGCATCTTTTGCATTCTACTGTATTTGGCAACATTCGGATCTTCCAAGTCCGTTGTAGAATAAGACTTTCATAGATGGTCCCTTACATTTATGGAGAGGCAGCAGTCCTATGCTCACAGATGCTCAGGAAAGCACATTCTCTCCCAGTCATGGGAGTGTTTAATATGTACCAGCTTTTGCTCTGCCCAACACTTACTTTTTCCCAGAGCAAAGTAGTTTTATCACAGGGGCCTGAGCCTACTACAATTTCATCCTGTCATTCTGGGCACTGGCAAGGTCCTGACCATATGTTCAAAAATAAAAAAGATCAAAGAGTTAATAAGTAGTGGTCAATATGCATCTAGTCAGTACAAAAGAAGAAAAAAAACAGGGCAGAAGATTTCATTTCAGTGACGGTGCTAGAAAGGACCCAAATTACTACCACACCAGGAATGGCAAGTAATGCTGGGAACAGAGTCCATAAAACATGAAGTCTGCCTGTTTCAGAAGGCAAAAGCCGAAAAGCAAGTAACAGTTCTATCCTAAAATCAAAAACAATCTTCTCAGGTGCGTCAGATAACATCTTCTGTATTTTTCAGTTTTTATAGAAGCTTAGTATACTAAGTTTTATACTGAGCAATTTATAACAATCTATTACAAATTGTTTTGAACTCATGCAAGGAATGGGGCAAATCACCTAAGCTTTAAGACGTGGAGAATAACAGGACTGTGGTTCAATTTACTTCATAGGAACAGAAACAGTGTTGACAATTAAGCACAATATTTTATATTCTGCATTCCACTTTCTTAAATGTGCCTAAAGCTGCCACCTATAAATGAATAGGCTCTCTAAGTCCATGGTTTTCTTAGTCTCTCTTACTGCATTTTTAAGAGTATAACTGGGATTGGATTACCGGGGAGCACTACAATGACATAATAATAGACAAGACAGGAGTGACATAAGCAAAATGGCAGAATAGGAAGTCCCAGGCTACACTGCCTTCCACAGAAAGTTCAGTTAGCAACTACCCACAGACCACAACATCTTTTTGAAAACTGCAAAACTTGTAAACAAGCTCGAGACAGCTGTGTGGTCCACAGAACTGAATGAAAACAAACTTAGAAGGATAAAAACAATAGTCTCACTTTGACTGTGCCACTCATTCTCCTCCTCCAAGTCAGAAAAATGCAGACAAAGAGGATCAACCTGGGTTCATGGTTTCTACAGGGGAGAGGAGAACGGGAGGATGTCATCCTAGCTTTCCTAGCATTCCAAGATGCTTCCCAGGAAGCCCATGCCAGTCTTACCTCATGGGGAATACTGCAAGTAATGGCATGGCTAGACCATGGGAGGTGAGGCAGAAACAAAGAAAAGAGGCAAAATTCATGGTGACTGGTGTGTGGATCTTGGTGGTACCTTTGTGTTCCTGCCAGCTGTGGTGCTCGCTTGGAGACACAAGCCCACTGCATAGCTCATTTACAAAGATGAGAAGGTCACTTTCAGAAGTGTGTTGGGAAGTTTAATCTGGCTTGAGTTGGACTTCCCATCAATTGGATGGTCAACTTTGATGCTCAGCCCCAAAGCCCACCTCAACTACCCTTCTCAGGCAGGGAAATGCCTTCCCTACCCATTTCAGAGAAGCAGAAAGGTTAAACTTTCTTCACCCAATAGTCTAGTAAGTGACTTGGCTCAGCCAAAAAAGCCAAGCAATGACCTAACCAGGAAGGGGGATGCTTACCTCTTCACATTTTGGAGAAGTGTGGTCACTAGACCTGCTCAACCTGGGAGGGTCAAACAGCAGTTGACTCAGCCGAAAGCCCACCCCATGGCTCCACCCAGACAGGGAAGCAATTCTCAAATATGGATTTCTAAGGAACACAGCCTCTGCTCTTGCTTGTGCCAAGCAGTTACTCTGCCTAACTTCAGAACCTAACTTATAGCCCTACTCAGCTGTAGATCCCATATAGAAGAATCACCTGGCCAGGGAATATATTCTGTGGCTAGCCTGACTAGAAGCCATCACAGTATCTAGCTAGCAGTTCTGCCTGATAACAGAGCTCAGTCAGTGATCTCACCAGACAGTGAAGCAGAGTCAGCAGCGCCACCAACATCAGAGGAAAGGCAGTGGTCCAGCTAACTAGAGAATCCATAACAAGTTCTGCCTGCCCAGGGTTGTCACCAGCTGGCCCTTCCAGAATTATAGGCTAGAACAGATAGTGAAGGTCTGTCCATGCCAGAGAACACCTGTAAAGGCTGGAAGAGGTGGCTGTCTCCTCAAATGCGCAAACAACAGTGAAAAGATACAAGACTTATGAAGAATCAAGGACTCATACCACCTCCAAAAGAAACTAATAAAGTTATAATAATGGATCTTTTTTTTTTTTTTTTTTTTTTGAGACGGAGTCTCGCTTTGTCGCCCAGGCTGGAGTGCAGTGGCCGGATCTCAGCTCACTGCAAGCTCCGCCTCCCGGGTTCACGCCATTCTCCTGCCTCAGCCTACCGAGTAGCTGGGACTACAGGCGCCCGCCACCTCACCTGGCTAGTTTTTTGTATTTTTTAGTAGAGACGGGGTTTCACAGTGTTAGCCAGGATGGTCTCGATCTCCTGACCTCATGATCTGCCCGTCTCGGCCTCCCAAAGTGCTGGGATTGCAGGCTTGAGCCACTGTGCCCAGCCAATAATGGATCTTAAGTGTAGATCTATGAAATAACTGACAAAAATTTAGAATAATCCTTTTAAAGAAGTTCAGTGGGCTACAAGAATATATAGTTCAAATATTAAATATAACTTGTAAAAGAAAGCATGAATAAAGCAAGAAGTTTGACAAGAAGCAATAATAAAAAACCAAATAGAACTTCTATAGGTAAAACACGATGACTGAAATGAAAAATTCAATAGAAAGCTGCAATAGCACACTTGATCAAGTAGAATAGAATTAGTATATGACCCAGCAATTGCACTTCAGGGTATTTACCCAAAAAATTGAAGTAAGTTTGTCAAAGAGTTATCTGTACTCCTATGTTCTTTGTAGCAATATTCACAATAGCTAAGTATGGAATCAACCTAAGTATCCATCAACAGATTAATGGATAAAGAAAATGTGGTGTATACACACAATGGAATACTATTTAACCTTAAAAAGAAGGAAATTCTGTCATTTGTGACAAAAATGGATGGAACTGGAGAACATTATGCTAAATAAAGTGAGCCAGGCATAGAAAGAAAAATACTGCATCTTCTCATTATATGTGGAATCTAAAACAATCAAAGAGTAGAATTATGGTTACAGAGGCTGGGAATGTAGGGTAAGAGGGATATGTAATCAAAGGATACAAAGTCTGAGAAGGAATAAGTACCTTTTTTCTTTGTGATCTATTGGATAGCATGGTGAATACAGATAAGAGTGCATTATACAGTTGCTAAGAGAGTATGATGATTTGGGCAGATACTGTTGCTAAGAGAGTATGATGATTTGAGCAGAATGCTAAGCTACATTAAATAACTGATTCAAAGATTCCTCAGCTGCTAAATCTTGGAGGATCAAGCCAAATGATTGATTTTAAATTACTGAAGAAATGAGGAGAGGGCAAGAGTGTGCCCATATTTTCATGCATATGTGGATGCTCAAGCCAATTAAGCAGGCAGAAGAGATGCTGAGTGCCAGGGTTATATGCCTATCCATGCTTATCTGGGAAGGAAGTCAAGGAGCTGTGTGACTTTGTGACATTTCTCAGTGGCCCTTGGAGATAATAGGTTTGATATGAATAGTGACTTACAGATGTGTACTTCTGTCCCATTAGTCTCCTTGCATCACAGAGGAAAGGACCATAGCAAACTCAGATACCAGGTTGCAGCTTGTATGCTTCTGGGGGAAGAGCTGCATTCATTCATTCATTCATTCACTCACTCACTCCACTTGTATTGATTACTTAATAAGTGAAGATGCTAAATATGGTGTTGGGAGGATAAAAACAATTAAGACATGTTCCTTTTCCTGCCTGTGATGTGCTCCCTAGAGGGTGGAGGCCTGACACCAGCTGATCACTGAGCTGTTGACCAGGTACAAACAGCAGCAAAGCTCCCCAAGATGCTGCTCTTTTTTTTTTTTTTTTTTACGTACCTCTGCTCCATCATGCAGACCCTATATTTCCTGGAAATCTAAGGGGGAGAAAAGAAGGCCTTATAAATGCTAGCTCATTAAACTCACCAGTTTCCAATAAATAAATTCAGATCCTCAGAAACATTCTGAGGATTCACACAAAACAGTCAGGTGAGGGGAAGTGTATTAATTAGAGATACTTCTCATTTTGAGACTGAAATATAGCTACTTTTTTCAGAAAAATGACGACATTGGAAACAACTCTATTTCTTTTTCCTCGGGTTCTTGGGTTAAGTCAATGAAAGAGATTATCATTGGCCCCTAACTTGGAAAGAACACAATAAGTTTCACAAAAAGAGCAAATAACAGGTTTTGAGAGGTTCTAAATTAACTGACAGTGATAAATATTAGGTTGGTGCAAACATAATTGTGGTTTTTGCAATTAACATTTGCACTAACCTAATAGAACGTTCGTTCCACTTTTTGAAGTTGAAATCTATTTCAGTGAAAGATGTATACCTACTCTGGAGATGATCTAGCAATGTTCTCTGGGATAATGGCTAAAGGTTTGGATTAAGTTGGTGGAGTGCTTCATGCTTCTCATTAGTTTATTCTAATACTATTCTCCATTTCTCCACTCTCCCTAATAGATTATTTTTCTGCATCTTCTCATGCTGCCTTCTCAAGGACAGCCAAAGCCAAACCCATCTGGTCTCCATTTTATTGTATGCACATTGGTCTCTCCCCTGTTTGAGCTTTTGGAACTAGCCTGCCCAATATGGCAGCTACTGTCCGTATGTGGCTATTGAATATTTTAGATATGGCATATCCAAATTTAGATATGCTGTAAGTGTAAATAAAAATGGGATTTCAAAGACTTAACAGAAAAAGAACACTGTACAATATCTCATTAATATTTTTTATATTGATTGCTTGAAGTGATCATATTTTGAATTTATTGGCCTAATAAATATATTCTTAAATTAATTTCAACAGTTTCATCTTACTTTTAAAAATATGCCTCTAAAATTTTTTAATTATGTATGTGACTTACTTTATGGCTTTATTTGGTGATGTTGTACTAAGAGTCTTTAATAAACAATTTACTGCTGAATTATTTTTTGGCTAGGAGTCAGTATTCTTGGGTTGTAAGGAACAGGAGCCAGTCATATTTTGTTATATCAAAATAAAGGATTATCATGAAAAATGGAGCTATCATAGGAATGAATGGTCTTTTGAGGGACATCTCAGCCTCCATATTGTGTGATCTGATTCCCATAATAAATGTCCTCACATGTATCTATATAAACATACATGGATATATACACACACACATACGTATGTATATATCCTATTGCTTTTGTCTTTCTGGGGAACCCTAATACTCTGGCTCATAGGAATATTGCATTCCAGAACCATGGATAAGGTTAAACTAGAAGTAGTTGAGTGAAGCTGGTAAATTGAAACATTGGACAATTATATATTTCCTGGAATTGCTTGCCCACGTTTTTGCTTTATCTTTCATCACTCTCATATCATCAATCTTTCTCTTTCTACTAGATCATTTCTACTTGCAAACAAGCCTGTTCTAACCTCTTCTATATTCTTTAACCCATTAATGTTGTTATTGATGTTTTCACACCACTGAAACTGACTCATACTGGACCTTGTTTTCAAGTAACTGTTGTTTGATTCTATCGGACAAACATTTATTACATATCTATTGCTTGTACAGCATTATGGAGGGTGCTGAGGCTGTTTGAGGATACTAGAACAAAGCCGGTGAGGGCACTCAAAGGACGCTTTCAGGAAAGCTCTGAGTACAAGCACAAATGCACAGTTTTCTTTGCTTGGTATGGAAAACTCTGTAAACTTTCAAGTATGCCTGTTGCAGTTTTGCATGCCTTGAAGAGATTTACACACTACATAATTTTAAGAAGAAAAATTTAAAAAGAAAAAAGGAAGCCAATGTTTTCCAAGTGCTTATTATCTGCTAAGACCTGCACTGGAAGTTTTCCATAGATTACCTCTTGAAACATCTGAAGTGGATGCTTGTAATGAACTGAATGTTTATAGACCCTCAAAATTCATGTTGCGATCTTAATCCTCAGGTGACATTATTAGGAGATGAGGTCTTTCAGAGGAGTTTAGGTCATAGGGGCAGAGCCCTCATGAATCGAATACTGCTCTTATAAAAGAGGTCCCAGAGTGACCCTAGACTCTTCCACCACATGAGGACACTGTGAGAAGGCATCATCCATGAACAAGGAAAGGAGCCTCATTGGACAGCAAATCTCCTGGCACCTTGATTTTGGACATCTCAGCCTCCAGAACTGTGAGAAATAAATTTTTGGTGCTTATAAGCCACCTAGTTTATGGTACTTGGTTATAGTAGCCTGAACAAACTAAGACAATGATCTTGCTATTATTTTATTTTTTGCTTACTTGTTTATTTGGTATGGCTCTCCTATAAAACTTAAGTTCCATATCAATACAGACTTTGTGATCTTATCCCCATTGTTACAACTAGCAACAAGCCAGAGATACAGCATTTAGTAAATATTTATTAACTTGGTGTGATTGTCTCATCAATGAGATTGTCAGATCTTTGAAAAAAAAAAGTATAAAGCCAAACCTCAGAGTTTGAAACACAGTTCTGGGCTCATAGAATACACTCAATAAAGACTGGTTGAGTAGAGTAATTTTTCCTTTTTCTTCTCAACAATTTCTTTTCTAGACCTCTGCTTAAATGCTTCATTTGTTAAAGGTAATTCCAATATAAACCTAGTAAGATTATTTACCAGCTTGCTTAACAACATTTTGACTTTGGAAGAGAACGTAATTGTGTTTAAAATTTTGTAGGGTAGAAAGACAAGACAAAGCTAGCTGAAAACTACAGAGGCCCAGAGTACACACACATTTCATACTTTTTTTTTCTAACTATCCTTCTTACAAAATTAGAGTGCTTTAGAGACTAGAATTATAATTTCCAAGAAACTAAAATGTTGAAATGCTTGGATTTTTGTCCTCTAATGATTTAAATGATGTAATTAGGGTTTGGCACAGTAAAAAACATGATTTATGTTCAAACAACTGTAAAAACCTCTAAGCCTTTTGATCAGATCTTTTGAGCAGAATTTTCCTGAAACTTTCTCAATATTTTTATATTTGTAAAACTACTTTTATGTAGAAATCAGATAAGAAAAAATATTAAAATGTAGAATTTTCCCAGAAACATATTGCATAAGAATTGTTGTATTTGATGTCATCATAAACCATCACAAGAAGCATCCTAAAAGAGCTCAAGTTCTCAAAGATAATTTTAGGGAAAGAGATCGCCTGTTAGTGTGCCTGCTAAAAAATGTTTAACTGATTGGTGTGCAAAGAATCTTCTCTCATCTTTGAGATCCTTTCTTAAACTATGGTTGCTGCATTTGTATTATTCACAAAAGCATTTCTAATTTAAAACTAAATTAAGCTTTTATAAAAATAGTTTCAAGATCTTGACAATGACTAATTCTTCTGGTTGTCATGGGGTTAAAAACTGTACCTACAAGTTCACTATAAATATATTTTTTCTGTTTTTTTTTTTTTAACTTTTAAGTTCACGGGTATATATGCAGGTTTGTTATATAGGTAAACATGTCATGGGGGTTTGTTGAACAGATTATTTCATTACCCATGTATTAAGCCTAGTTCCCATTAGTTATTTTTCCTGATTCTCTCCTTCCTCCCACCCTCCAGCCTCAAGTAGGCCCCAGTGTGTGTTGTTCCCCTGTATTTGCCCATGTGTTCTCATCATTTAGCCCCCACTTATAAGTGAAAACATGTAGTATTTGGTTTTCTGTTCCTGCATTAGTTTGCTAAGGATAATGGCCTCCAGCTCCATCCATGTTTCTGCAAAGGCATGATCTCATTCTTTGTTATGGCTGCATAATATTCCATGGTGCGTATACCAAATTTTCTTTGTCCAGTCTGTTACTGATGGGCATTTATGTTGATTCCATATGTGTGCTATTGTGAATAGTGTTGCAATGAGCATATGTGGCCATGCATCTTTATAATATGATGATTTATATTGCTTTGGGTATATACTCAGTAATAGGATTGCCGGGTCAAATGGTATTTCTGTTTTTGGTTCTTTGAGGAATTGTCACACTATTTTCCACAATGACTGAACTAATTTACACCCCCACTAACAGGGTATAGATGCTCCTCTTCCTCCAAAATCTTGCCAGCTTCTGTTATTTTTTTACTTTTTATAATAGCCATTGTGACTAATGTGAGTTGGTATTTCATTGTGGTTTTGATTTGCATTTCTATAATGATCAGTGATGTTGAGCTTTTTTTCATATGAATGTTGGCTGCATGAATGTCTTCTTTTGAGAAGTGTCTGTTTTTTAATTGACAAGTAATAGTTGTACATACTTAAGGGGTACATGTTCTATTTTAATATATGCATACAAGATATAATGATTGAATCAGGTAATTGGGATATTAATCACTTTAGATATTTATTATTTGTGTTGAAAACATTCTAAATATTCTCTTTATATATAATAATAAAAATATATTATAAATTATAAACATTATAAATATTATATAAAAATTATAACTATATTATGATCATAAATTATACCTTCTGAGTCTCTGGTAACCATCATAGTACTTACTACCCTCATGAGATCAATTTTCTTAGCACACACATATGAGTGAGAACATACAATGCTGTTTTGGTTTCTGTTGTCTTGTGGTATAGTTTGAAGTGGAATAAGGTGATGCTTCCAGCTTTGTCCTTTTTGCCTAGGATTGCTTTGGCTACTTGGCCTTTATTGTTTCCATATTAATTTTAGAATTGTTTTTTCTAATTCTGTGAACATTTTTTTGGTAATTTGAGAGGAATTGCATTGAGTCCGTAGATTGCTTTGGGCAGTGTGGTCATTTTAAAAATATCGATTCTTCAAATCAATAAGCATAGGATAGTTTCCCATTTGTTTGTGTCATTGATGATTTCTCTCAGTGGTGTTTTTTAGTTCTCCTTGTAGATAGCATCTCTGTTTGGTTAAATGCATTCTTAGGTATTTTATATTTTGTAGCTATTGTAAACGTGAAGATTTGCTGGTATTTTGTTGAGAATTTTTACATCTATGTTCAACAGGGATGTTGGCCTGTAGTTTTGTTTTTTTGTTATATCTTTGTCTTGTTTTGGCATCAGGATAATGTTGGCCTCATTGAACGAGTTAAGGAGAATTCCTTCCTCTTATGTTTCCTGGAATAATTTAAGGAAGATTAGTATTAGTTCTTCTTTGTACATTTGGTAGAAT
Organism: Papio anubis; assembly: GCF_008728515.1. Classification (NCBI taxonomy): domain Eukaryota; kingdom Metazoa; phylum Chordata; class Mammalia; order Primates; family Cercopithecidae; genus Papio; species Papio anubis. Next base: position 81,597,638 of record NC_044978.1, read on the forward strand.
TTAGCAGCAAATCCATCTGGTCCTGGGCTTTTCTTTGTTGAGAGACATTTTTATTACTAATTTAATCCCACAGCTTGTTGGTTATTCAGATTTTCTATTTCTTCCTGATCCAATCTTGATAAGTTGTATGCTTCTGGAATTTATCGATTTCCTCTAGGTTTTCTAGTTTGTTAGCATATAGTTGTTCAAAATAGTCTCTTACGATCTTTTGTATTTTTGTGGTATCAGTTGTAATTTATCTTTTTTCATTTCTGATTTGTCTATTTGGGTCATCTCTTTTTCTTTTATTAGTTTAGCTAGCAGTTCATCAATTTATCTTTTTAAAGAATCAACTTTTTTGTTGATTCTTTAGATTGTTTCTTTAGTCTTTATTTTGCTTAGTTCTGCTCTGATAATTATTACTTCTTTTCTTCTGTAATTTTGGATTTGGTTTGTTTTTGCTTTTATAGTTCCTAGAGGTGGGGTTATTTGTTGTTGTTGTTTTGTTTAGGTGGTTAAGTTCTTTGTGGATTCTGGATATTAGTCCTTTCTTGGATGCATAGTTTGCAAATATTTTGTCCCGTCCTGGGGGCTGTCTGTTTATTCTGTTATTTCTTTTTATGTACAGAAGCTTTTTAGTTTAATTAAGTCTCATTGTCTATTTTTGTTTTTGTTATATTTGCTTTTAGGTCTTAGTCATAAATTCTTTTTCTAGGTCAATGTCCAGAAGAGATTTTCCTAGATAATAAACCATTTTCTTCTAGGATTTTAATAGTTTTACGTCTTACACTTAAATCATTAATATCTCTTGAATTCATTTTTGTATCTGTGAGAGATGGGGTACAGTTTCATTCTTCTGCATATGACTATACACTTTTCCCAGTACCAATCATTGAATAGGGTATATTATCCACAGTGTATGTTTTTGTCAGCTTTGTCAAAGACCAGTTGATTTTAGGAATGTGCTTTCATTTCTGGGTTCTCTATTCTGTTCCACTGATCTATGTTTCTATTTTTATACCAGCACTGTTCTGTTTTGGTTGCTATTGATTTGTGATATAGTTTGAAGTTGGGTAATGTGATGCTCCCAACTTTATCCTTTTTGCTTAGGATTGCTTTGGCTATTTGGTCTTTTGTTTGTTTGTTTGTTTCCATATTAATTTTAGGATTTTAAAAAAATTCTGTGAAAAAAATTTTGTTGCCTGATTGTAATTTGATAGGAATTGCATTGAGTCTGTAGATTGCTTTGGGCAGTGTGGTCATTTAAAAAATATTGATTCTTCCAATCCATACGCATGAGATAGTTTCCCATTTGTTTGTGTCATTTATGATTTCTTTCAATAGTATTTTTTAGTTCCCCTTGCAGATCTTTCACCTCTTTGGTTAGATGCATTCTTAGGTATTTTATTTCTCATAGCTATTGTAAATGTGAAGACTTGATTTGATTTTCAGCTTGATTTTCATTGTTGTATAGAAACCCTACTATTTTCGTGTATTAATTTTGTATCCTGACACTTTCCTGAAATCATTTATCACATCTAGGAATCTTTCAGAAAAGTCTTTAGGGTATTCTAGGTTTAACATCATATCATCAGCAAACAGAGATAATTTGACTTTTTCTTTTCCAATTTGGATGCCTTTTCTTTCTTTCTCTTTCTTGGTTACTCTAGCTAGGACTCCCAATACTCTGTTGAATAGAAGTGGTGAAAGTTAGCCTTCTTGTCTTATTCTAGTTCTCAGGAGGAATGCTTTCAACTTTTCCCCATTCAGTATTATGTTGGCTGTGAGTGTGTCATGTATGGCTTTTATTAGTTTCAAGTATGTTCCTTCTGTAACTACTCTGTAGAGAATTTCTATCACAAGAGTATAAATTTTATCAAATATTTTCTCTGCATCTAAGGTGATGACCATATGGTTTTTGTTTTTAATTGTTTTTGCTTTTAATTATTTATGTGGTGAACCACATTTATTGATTGGTGTATGTTGATCCATCCTTGCATCTCTGGTATAATATTCATTAGGTTGTGGTGTATTATCTTTTTGATGTGTTGTTGGATTTGATTTGATAGTATTTTGTTGAAGATTTTTGCATCTATGTTCATCAGGCATTTCTTTGTGTGTGCACGTGCATGTGTGTATTCATGCCAGACTTTGGTGCCAGTCAGGGTGATACTGGCTTTGTAGAATAGGGAGAAACCCTTCTTCCTCAAATTTTTAAAATGGTTTCAGGAGGATTGGTACTAATTTTTTATATGGATGGTAGAATTTGGCTGTGAATCTGTCTGCTTCTGTGTTTTTTTTTTTTTTTTTAACTGGGAGATTTTTTATTACTGTTTCAAACTCACTACTCATTATTAGTCTGTTCAGGGTTTCTATTTCTTTCTGATTTACTCTTGTGAGGTTTATGTTTCTGGGAATATATCTATTTCATATAGGTTTTCTAGTTTGTGGCTGTAGTGATGTTCATGGTAGTCATGGATAATCTGGATTTCTATGGTATCAGTTGTAATCTCTCCTTTTTCATTTCTGATCGTGCCTATTTGAATATCTTTTCTTTCTTTTGGTTGATCAAGCTAGTTGTCTATCAATTTTGTTGATCTTTTCAAAGAACCAAGGTTTTATTTCCTTGGTCCATTTTATTATTTTTTTGCCTCTATTTCCTTTAGTGTTACTCTGATCTTTGTTATTTCTTTTCTAGCTAGCTTTGAATTTGGTTTGTTCTTGTTTTTCTGGTTCCTTGAGGTACGACATTAGGTAAATTTATGATCATTGTATCTTTGTGATATAGGTATTTATTGCTATAAACTGCTCTCATAGCACTGATTTTGCTGTATCTCAGAGGTTTTGATATGTTGTTTCTCCATTTTCATTCACCTCAAAAATGTTTTGACTTCCATCTTAATTTTGTTGTTGACCCAAAGATCATTCAGGAAGCAGGTTGTTTAATGTCCATGTATTTGTATAGTTTTAAGAGTTCATGTTGATACTGATTTTTTTTTTTTTTTCTATTTTTTGAGACAGTGTCTCGCTTTGTCACCCAGGCTGGAGTGCAGTGGTATGATCTCATCTCACTGCAACTTCCACCTCCTGGGTTCAAGCAATTCTCCTGCCTCAGCCTCCAGAGTAGCTGGGATTACAGGCATGTATCACCGTACCAGGCTTTTTAAATTTTTAAATTTTTTTATTTTTTATTTTTATTTTTTTATTTTTAGTAGAGATGGAGTTTCACCATGTTGGCCTGGCTGGTCTTGAACGCCTGACCTCAAGTGACCCACTAGCCTTGGCCTCCCAAAGTGCTAGGATTACAGGTGTCAGTCACCACGCCTGGCCTGATATTTATTTTTAGTTGTACTTCACTGTGATTTTAGAATGTACTTAATATGATTTTGGTTTTTAAAAATTCATTGAGACTTTTGTGGCCTGAGCATATTGTCTAGTTTGGAAAATGTTTCATGTGCAGATGAGAAGAATGTATATTGTGTCACTGGATAGAATGTTCTGTAAATGTCCACTCCACTAGGTCTATTTGATCTAGGATCCTATTTACATCTAATGTTTCTTTGCTGACTTTTCTGCCTTGATAATCTGTTTAGTGCTGTCACTGTGGTGTTAAAGTCCCTTCTTTATTGTATTACTGTCTCTCTCTTTTCTTTTTTTAAATTAAATTAAATTAAATTAAAATGTTTTTCTACTTTAAGTTCTGGGGTACATGTGCAGAACCTGCAGTTTTGTTACATATGCATGTGCCATGGTAGTTTGCTACACCCGTCAACCCATCGCTTACTTTAGGTATTTCTCCTAATGCTATCCCTCTCCTAGCCCCCGATCCCCTGACAGGCTCTGGTGTGTGATGTTCCACTTCCTGTGTCCATGTGTTCTCATTGTTCAACTCCCACTTATGAGTGACAACATATGGAGTTTGGTTTTCTGTTCTTGTGTTAGTTTGCTGAGAATGATGGTTTCCAGCTTCATCCATGTCCCTGCAAAGGACATTAGCTTGTCCTTTTTATGGCTGCATAGTATTCCATGTTATATATGTGCCACATTTTCTTTATCCAGCCTATCATTGATAAGCGTTTGGGTTGGTTCCAAGTCTTCGCTATTGTGAATAGTGCCACAATAAACATACATGTGCATGTGTCTTTATAGTAGAATGGTTTATAATCCTTTGGGTATACACCCAGTAATGGAATTGCTGGGTCAAATGGTATTTCTAGTTCTATATCCTTGAGGAATTGCCGCACTGTCTTCCACAATGGTTGAACTAATTTACACTCCCACAAACAGTGTAAATGTGTTCCTATTTCTCCACATCCTCTCCAGCATCTGTTGTTTCCTGACTTTTTAATGATTGCCATACTAACTAGCGTGAGATGGTATCTCATTGTGGTTTTGATTTGCATTTCTCTAATAACCAGTGATGATGAGCTTTTTTTCATACATTTCTTGGCCACATAAATGTCTTCTTTTGAGAAGTGTCTGTTCATATCCTTTGCTCACTTTTTTTTTTTTTTTTTTTTGATGGAGTTGTTTGTTTTTTGCTTGTAAATTTGTTTAAGTTCTTTGTAGATTCTGTTGTTAAGATCTTTGTCAGATGGATAGATTGCAAACATTTTCTCTCATTCTGTAGGATGCGTGTTCAAGATAGTTTCTTTTGCTGTGCAGAAGCTCTTTAGTTTAACTAGATCCCTTTTTTCAATTTTTGCTTTTGTTACCATTGCTTTTGGCATAAAGTCTTTGCCCATGCCTATGTCCTGAATGATATTGCCTAGGTTTTCTTCTAGGATTTTTATGGTTTTAGGTCTTACATTTAAGTCTTTAATCCATTGTGAGTTAAGTTTTGTATAAGATATAAGAAAGGGGTCCAGTTTCAGTTTTCTGCATATGGCTACCCAGTTTCTGAACACCATTTATTAAATAGGGAATCCTTTCCCCATTGCTTGTTTTTGTCAGGTTTGTCAAAGATCAGACGGTTGTAGATGTGTGGCGTTATTTCTGAGGCCTCTGTTCTGTTCCATTGGTCTATATATCTGTTTTGGGACCAGTACCATGCTGTTTTGGTTACTGTAGCCTTGCAGTATAGTTTGAAGTCAGGTTGTGTGATGCCTCCAGCTTTGCTCTTTTTGCTTAGGATTGTCTTGGCTATATGGGCTCTTTTTTGGTTCCATATGACGTTTAAAGTAGTTTTTTTCCCCAATTCTGTGAAGAAAGTCAGTGGTAGCTTAATGGGGATAGCATTGAATCTATAAGTTACTTTGGGCAGTATGGTCATTTTCATGATATTGATTCTTCTTATCCATGAGCATGGGATGTTTTTCCATTTATTTATGTCCTCTGTTATTTCCTTGAGTAGTGTTTTGTAGTTCTCCTTGAAGAGGTTCTTCACATCCCTTGTATAGGAATGCTTGTGGTATTTGCACATTGATTTTGTATCCTGAGACTTTGCTGAAGTTGCTTATCAGCTTAAGGATATTTTGGGCTGAGACAAAGGGGTTTTCTAAATATACAGTCATGTCATCTGCAAACAGAGACAAAATCAATGTTTAAAAATCATAAGCATTCCTATACACCAATAACAGACAAGCAGAGCCAATTCATGAGTGAAATTTCATCTACAATTGCTACAAAGAGAATACGTTTTTGACACTTTATATAACCTTTATTTCTTGAAGGCTTTGTTCGTTTCTTAAAATTCTTTTTTATTTATTTTTGTCTGACCGGGTTAATTAGAAAGACCTGTCTTCTAGCTCTGAAATGCTTTTTTCTGTATTCTGTGGTCCATTGTTAGATTTCAACTATATTTTATATTTCCCTCAGTGAATTTTTATATCCAGAAGTTCTTTGTTTTACATATATATCTCTTTGGTAAGTTTTTCACTCATACCCTGAATAATTTTTCTTATTTATTTGTGTTGGCTTCTAACTTTCTCTTGGATCCCACGGAGCTTCCTTATGTCTATATTTTGAATTCTTTATCTGGCATTTGAGAATTTTCATTTTGGTTAGGGTCTATTGATAGGGACCTAGTGTGAACCTTTGAGTTGTCATAATATCCTGGTTTTGTTTTGTTTTGTTTTGTTTTGTTTTCATACTGCTAGAATTGTTAGTATGAAACCATTCTAGTTTGTTTGCCTTCCTGACTGGAGAAGCTGTCACTCCTTATTTTTAATTTACTTCTGTTTGGATAGGACATTTCCCCCCGCTTGAGGATATAACTGTAATGTATGTTGTGTGTGGCCAATTGTCTTTGACTCTGGGTGCTTTCAAGAGGATAAAGGTCTGTATGGGTTCCCTGATTATAGATAGCCTTTGTGTAGTGACTTTCTTAAATGCTGGTTATAGTGGCAATGTACTTGGCATATGAGTAGTCTTACCACCTGCTGCAGGACTGGGAGCAGGACTGAGATTGTGAAGGTTTCAGGAAGCTTATCTTATTCCCTAGTGCTTAGTACTTCTGTCGGTAGATTTTGTATTGCATTGTGCAGTTCAACCTCCAGGCCAAAAGGTGGGGCTTACAGGTAAGAGGTGGCTGCTGTAGAAGCAGATGGGTATGTCTTTGATCTTTGTTTACTGGGAGGAGCTCTCTGTTGCCTCAGGTGATGGGCTGGTCTGTGGAATGCTTGGCCCTGAGTCCCATGCTGAGGGCAAAATGGGGGACAAAGGTAGGCAGAGCTGGACCGTCAGGTTCACCCTTGAATACCCAATGAAGAGCACAAGCACCGACCCTGATGGGGAAGGGGGATAAGAGATGAGGGAACTCCTAGTGAAATATGCCAAGGTTTCTGCAGAGGGGGAGAGGGCTGCACTAACTCCATGTCCTAAGCAGGCAGGAATTTGATCCACTTCCCCGATATCACATCCCTGTTCTGAAGCTCTTGACTCTCAGTTCAGATAGGCATTGTTATCTATCTCCAGGCCACAATGTAGCTTAAAGGAATAAAAAAACTCCTGTCCTATGGCTCTTCATTGAAATGGATTTAGAGGGAATCTCTTTCCTCAACCCAAAACAGACAGCTTTGTGGCTCACTTGTTCTCTGCTGCAGGAATGCTGCCACTCATTGTAGAAAAGGGGAGGGATCCCATCTTTTGTGCAAGACAAGGCCTCATGGGTCTACAGGTACTCCTGCACCATTCACCTGCAGGAGCATCCATAGCTGTATCCACAGCAGTAGGTGTGGTGGGGAGAGAAGATGTCCTCCTCTCAGGTCTATGCCCAAGCATTGAGTTGACCTAGTCATGGGAATCGAACCACACTCCTCCCCCACAGAGCCAGCACAGTACCTGCATCTTCCTGGCACTGTCGCCTTCAGCTCACAAATGGAGAGCTCTAGAGCACAGGAGACTGTGTGCTCTGATTTTCTTTCTTTCTTTTTTTTTTTTTTTTTTTTGAGACGAAGTTTCGCTCTTGTTGCCCAAGCTGGAGTGCAATGATGCAATCTCGGCTCACTACAACCTCCGCCTCCTGGTTTCAAGCGATTCTCCTACCTCAACCTCCTGAGTAGCTGGGATTATAGACGCCTGCCACCATGACTGGCTAATTTTTTGTATTTTTAGTAGAGACGGGGTTTCACCGTGTTGGCCAGGCTGGTCTCAAACTCCTGACTTCAGGTGATCCACCCACCTCAGCCTCCCAAAGTGCTGGGATTACAGGCGTGAGACACCATGTCCGGCCACGTGCTCTGATTTTCTTTGTCGCAAGAGGTACTTCCTTGGTGTACTCTTAGGAGCAGCACTGCTCATTGGCCAGCCCACTGGGAATCCCTGTGTCCTGCTGGTCCTTTGTGGTTGCCAGTGTCCAAGTGGTACTATAGAATATTTGCAGGGGATCTGGTGATGAGACAGAAAGGCTGAGATTCCCTGGGCAGGACAAGGCCCACAATGGGTGCATACCCAATATGGTGTCCACCACCTCAGCTCGGGTGAGTGGATAGGATGAGTGGCCCTGAGTGAGCTTCTCGATAGCAGCCAGTACAATGCCATTAAAGAAGTTCTCAAATCACCACTCACACCAGTGCTTTGGCTCCGGAGAGCAGAGGAGCCCTCCAACAGTTCTGAAACCAGCAGTCTGCCTTAGGAGGAGGGGAGCCAAAAATATCTCCACTTACCCTTTTCATGGAACTCCAAGTCCTTCAAAGTTTGATTTGTGCCAAACTTTCTTCCTTTTTTTTTCTTCCCTGTGCCCTAACTTCTTCCCATGAGTTCCCTGAAGGACTCTGGCACTCTTCTTTTCATATTTGATTCAGGTCATGATTACTCACCTGTAGCTTTGTACTTCTTCCTGAAGAGAACTGGTGTTCAGCATCTCCAGTCAGCCATTTTGTACACAACACAAAAATAACAAAACACTTTTCTGTTTTTTTCGATGCAGGGATTTATTTGCTATACTGACAAATGTAAACTTTCATCTTAGTACTGATTTTGCTGTACCCCAAAGGTTTGTGGTATGTTGTGTTCCCATTTTCATTTGTTTCAAGAAATGTGATTTCTATTTTAATTTCTTCATTGACCCAATGGTCTTTCAGGAACATGTTTAATTTCCATTCATTTGTATAGTTTCCAAAATTTATTTTGGCATTAATTTCTAGTTTTATTCCATTTTGATCTCAGAAGATACTTGATATAATTTCAATGTTTAACAATAGTTAAGACTTTTTTTTTTTTTTGAGATGGAGTCTTGCTCTGTTGCCAGGCTGGAGTGCAGTGGTGCGATCTCCGCTCACTGCAAGCTCTGCCTCCTAGGTTCATGCTATTCTCCTACCTCAGCCTCCTGAGTAGCTGGGACTACAGGTGCCCATCACCATGCCTGGCTAATTTTTGGTTTTTTATTTTTGTATTTTTAGTAGAGATGGGTTTCACTGTGTTAGCCAGGATTTTTTGGTCCAAAATATGGCTTATCCTAGAGAATATTCCATGTGTTAATTAGAGGAATGTATATTCGTCTAATAAAAGGATAAAATGTAGTGTAAATGTCTGTTAAATTGATTTGGTCTAATGTTCACTTTAAATCCAGTGATTTGTTTGTTTGTTTGTTTGTTTTCTGCCTAGACAGTCTGTCTAATGCTGAAAGTGGGGTGTTGAAGTGTCTCATTTTATTGTATTACAGTCTTTCTTTTTAGATCTAGGAATGTTTGCTTTATAAATCGGGGTACTCCAGTGCTGTGTGAATATATATTTACAATTGTTATATCCTCTTGCTGCATTGATCCCTTTATCATTACATAGTGACTTTATTTGTCTTTTTTTGTTTGTTTGTTTTTGACTTGAAGTCTGCCTTATCGGATATAAGGGTAGAACTACTCATGCTCACTTTTGGTTTTCATTTGCATTGAATATCTTTTTTCATCCCTTTCCTTTTAGCCTGTATGCCTTTACCGGTAAGGTATGTTTCTTGCAGGCAGCATGTAGTTGGATCATGTTTCTTTTTTTAATCTGTGCAGTTAGTCTATATCTTTTAAATTGGAGAATTTAATCAATTTACATTCAGTTACTATTGATATGTGAGTTTTTTCCTGCCATATTGTTAATGTTTTCAGGTAATTTTGTATATTTTTCTTCCTTTCGTTTTCTCTTATTGTTTGTCCTTGTGGTTTGGTGACTTTCTGTAGTGGTACCAGTTGACTCTTTTCCTCATTTGTCTGTTTGCTTTATCAGTGAGTTCTATACTTTCACATATTTTTTTTCATGATGGTAACTGTTGTCCTTTTGCTTCCAGACTTATGACTCCCTTGAGAATTTATTGTAGGGCCAATCTAGTAGTGATGAATTCCTCAGTCTTTGTCTGGGAAAGGCTATTTCTCAGCCCACATGGACCCATGTTCGCCCTTCAGTGTCACCACTGGAGCCCAAAGACTGGCCCACCTGACATTCCTGTCTGCTGCACAACTTCACCACAGCTTCCACTGATAACAACACACAAGCCCACTGAGGAAATCACAGACACCACAGTGAAGGACTGAGCATGCCTATTCTTTTGTCCCAAGATGATGTACACTGGAGACAATGTTAGTGGGTCCAAGTGAGCTGATTCTTGGGCCTCTGATTGGCTCCCTCAGATGCTGGTAGTGGCAGTAGTGTGCTGAGTGGAAGGGCAGGTTCTCAGGCCCCTGGACAGCCAGTGGGGTATGGATAATGGCAGTAGCAGTGGCAGGATGACCTTTTGGGTCTTGGGAGGTGTGTGCTGGGTGTTAATGGTGGCTGTGATTGTCTGGGCAGGCTGGCCTCCAAACTACTAGGCAGTATGTGTATGTGGGTGTTGTTGGTGGTATTGTTGACAGGCTGGGTGGGTCCATACTGAGGTTCCCTGTAGGAGTGCATAGATGCCAGAGTTGGTGGAATGGGCAAAGTGATCCCCAGGTTCTTGAGTGACATGTTTAGGCACTGTGGGGGGTGGTGTCAGAATAGGCAGGTCTGATCTCAGGCCTTTGGTGGTATTCAAGGGGCGTAGGCTGTAATAGGCAGTATAGTAGGCAGGGTGTGGTGAACTGTGGTGGTGCGTGCAAATAACCTGAACTCAGGGCATGCCAGAGCACAATAATTGATATGGGTGGGGTTTTGATCAGCAGTATCCTGTAGGTAGATCTCAGAGTACATCTCACTAAATGTACTCAGGGCCTGAGGTGACTCTAGTCAGACAGTGGTAAAGCCAGGTAGAACTTGGTTTCCTCCTACTGGGGTGGATCTGGGGTGGCAGATTACCCTCTGGCACAGGGTGGATATAAATGTTCCTCCTGTGGGTACCAGCCTGTAATCAAGGGCTACAGAATTTTGCCTCGTGCTATGTTTTACTCTGATGAGGCCAGCACTGAGTTTCACTGTAAGATCCTACACTCACTTTCTCCTCACTCCCCTAAGCACGCAGCTGCACTGCTTGGGGTTGGAGGAGGGGTGATGCAGGCAATGAGACTGCCCTTCCTACTCTTTTTATGTGTTTTTTTCCTGTTATTTTGCTAAACGAGGTACTGTAATCTCTCAGCCTTTTTTTTTTTTTTTTTTTTTTAGTTGTTATCAAGGTGCTTTCTTACTTGATTAGTTGTTGAATTTGATGTTCCTGTGGGGGAATGATCACAGGTGGATTCTATTTGGCTACCTTGCTCTGCCTCAAGTTCACTATAGATATTGATTGTTTGTTTATTATTTTAATATTTGTATGTTTCACGTTTCAAATTTCAGTGATATCTAACAAAACATCAACCTTATTGCTTTTAATTGGTCTAAAGGACAGATTTATTAAATTTTTGATGTTTATGATATTTCAAAAAATTTGAAATTATTTTCTGGTCTATAACTTGGACACTGTTGAAAGATATATTAGTTAACTTAATTGCTTTAATGATACATCTTTCATTAATTTTAATTGGCTGTTTAGATCATTTGCCCTTTTCAAAATTGTTTATTTTTTTAATTGATTTTGGGGAGCTTTAAAAATTATGGATAGTTAAGTCTTAGTATCTATCTTGCTTTTCCTTTATAACTTCTGTTTTTTGTTTTAGAAAAACTCTGCTTTAAGAGTACAAAAAATAGTCTCCTATATTTTCTTATAACTATTTTATAGATTTTTTTTCTTGATACTGAGCTCTTTACTCCATCTGGACTCTGTTTTTTTAATGGTGTGATATTATATTTTTCCACATATATGCAGTTGTTCCAGTATCATTTCCAAAAAGGTTTAACCTTTGGATTTGAAATATAAACTTTGGTATCTACTTAATTCCTATATATACATGGATGCTGTATATGACTTCCATTCTGAAGTTTTAGTTTATTTCTGCATTGTCTTTTGTGTATGCTTGACATCTAGAGCAACCTCTTATTTGTTTTTTAATTACTTTTTCACTTTTGCTCTTGCTTAATTTCTTTTCCATATAGTTTTAGAATTAGCTTTTAAGTTTTACAAAAGATCTTTCTATGGAAATTTTTAGTAAAGGGCAAAAGATTTATCTAATTTATTTATATAATTTTAAATAGATTTATATGATTTAAATAAATCATATTTAAATATAATTGCTATTTTAATTGGGATTTCTTTAGTATCATTACTTTTGGGGAAAATTGTCATCTTTAAAACAACTGAGTTTCTCCAGAAGTATAATGTATCATATCTTCAACTCCTTTTAAAAACCCTTTACAGACTTCTGTAAATGTTACACAAGTATTACACATTTCTTTTTTTTAATTATTATTATACTTTAGTTCTAGGGTACATGTGAACAAAGTGCAGGTTTGTTACATATGTGTGCATGTGCCATGTTGGTGTGCTGTACCCATCAACTCGTCAGCACCCATCAACTCGTCATTTACATCAGGTATAACTCCCAATACCATCCCTCCCCGCTACCCCTACCCCATGACAGGCCCCAGTGTGTGATGTTCCCCTTCCCATGTCCAAGTGATCTCATTGTTCAGTTCCCATCTATGAGTGAGAACATGCAGTGTTTGGTTTTCTGTTTGCGATAGTTTGCTGAGAATGATGGTTTCCAGCTGTATCCATGTCCCTACAAAGGACACGAACTCATCCTTTTTTATGGCTGCATAGTATTCCATGGTGTATATGTGCCACATTTTCTTAATCCAGTCTGTCACTGATGGACATTTGGGTTGATTCCTAGTCTTTGCTATTGTGAATAGTGCCGCAATAAACATACGTGTGCATGTGTCTTTATAGCAGCATGATTTATAATCCTTTGGGTATATACCCAGTAATGGGATGGCTGGGTCATACGGTATTTCTAGTTCTAGATCCTTGAGGAATCGCCATACTGTTTTCCACAATGGTTGAACTAGTTTACAATCCCACCAACAGTGTAAAAGTGTTCCTATTTCTCCACATCCCCTCCAGCACCTGTTGTTTCCTGACTTTTTAATGATTGCCATTCTAACTGGTGTGAGATAGTATCTCATTGTGGTTTTGATTTGCATTTCTCTGATGGCCAGTGATGATGAGCATTTTTTCATGTGTCTGTTGGCTGTATGCATGTCTTCTTTAGAGAAATGTCTGTTCATATCCTTTGCCCACTTTTTGATGGGGGTTTTTGTTTTTTCTTGTAAATTTGTTTGAGTTCTTTGTAGGTTGTGGATATTAGTCCTTTGTCAGATGAGTAGATTGCAAAAATTTTCTCCCATTCTATAGGTTGCCTGTTCACTCTGATGGCAGTTTCTTTTGCTGTGTAGGAGCTCTTTAGTTTAATTAGATCTCATTTGTCAATTTTGGCTTTTGTTGCCGTTGCTTTTGGTGTTTCAGACATGAAGTCCTCGCCCATGCCTATGTCCTGACTGGTATTACGGAGGTTTTCTTCTAGGGTGTTTATGGTATTAGGTCTAACATTTAAGTCTCTAATCCATCTTGAATTAATTTTTGTATAAGGAGTAAGGAAAGGATCCAGTTTCAGCTTTCTACTTATGGCTAGCCAATTTTCCCAGCACCATTTATTAAATGGGGAATCCTTTCCCCATTTCTTGTTTATGTCAGGTTTGTCAAAGATCAGATAGCTGTAGATGTGTGGTATTATTTCTGACGGATCTGTTCTGTTCCATTGGTCTATATCTATGTTTTGGTACTACTACCATGCTGTTTTGGTTACTGTAGCCTTGTAGTATAGTTTGAAGTCAGGTAGCGTGATGCCTCCAGCTTTGTTCTTTTGGCTTAGGATTGTCTTGGCCATGCAGGTTCTTTTTTGGTTTCATATGAACTTTAAAGCAGCTTTTTCCAATTCTGTGAAGAAAGTCATTGGTAGCTTAATGGGGATGGCATTGAATCTATAAATTACCTTGGGCAGTATGGCCATTTTCACAATATTGATTCTTCCTATCCAGGAGCATGGTATGTTCTTCCATTTATTTGTGTCCTCTTTTATTTCACTGAGCAGTTGTTTGTAGTTCTCCTTGAAGAGGTCCTTTACATCCCTTGTAAGTTGGATTCCTAGGTATTTTATTCTCTTTGAAACTAATGTGAATGGGAGTTCATTCATGATTTGGCTCTCTGTTTGTCTGTTACTGGTGTATAAGAATGCTTGTGATTTTTGCACATTGATTTTGTATCCTGAGACTTTGCTGAAGTTGCTTATCAGCTGAAGGAGATTTTGGGCTGAGATGATGGGGTTTTCTAAATATACAGTTATGTCATCTGCAAACAGGGACAGTTTGACTTCTTCTTTTCCTAACTGAATACCCTTGATTTCTTTCTCTTGCCTGATCGCCCTAGCCAGAACTTCCAACACTATGTTGAATAGGAGTGGTGAGAGAGGGCATCCCTGTCTTGTGTCAGTTTTCAAAGGGAATGCTTCCAGTTTTTGCCCATTCAGTGTGATATTGGCTGTGGGTTTGTCATAAATAGCTCTTATTATTTTGAGATACATTCCATCAATACCGAATTTATTGAGAGTTTTTAGCATGAAGGGCTGTTGAATTTTGTCAAAGGCCTTTTCTGCATCTATTGAGATAATCATGTGGTTCTTGTCTTTGGTTCTGTTTATATGCTGGATTATGTTTATTGATTTGCGTATGTTGAATGAGCCTTGCATCCCAGGGATGAAGCCATTGATCATGGTAGATAAGCTTTTTGATGTGCTGCTGGATTCAGTTTGCTGGTATTTTATTGAGGATTTTTGCATTGACATTCATCAGGGATATTTGTCTAAAATTCTCTTTTTTTGTTGTGTCTCTGCCAGGCTTTGGTATCAGGATGATGTTGGCGTCATAAAATGAGTTAGGGAGGATTCCCTCTTTTTCTGTTGATTGGAATTGTTTCAGAAGGATTGGTGCCAGCTCCTCCTTGTACCTCTGGTAGAATTTGGCTGTGAATCCATCTGGTCCTGGACGTCTTTTGGTTGGTAGGCTATTAATTATTGCCTCAATTTCAGAGCCTGTTGTTGGTCTATTGAGGGATGCAACTTCTTCCTGGTTTAGTCTTGGGAGAGTGTAAGTGTCCAGGAAATTATCCATTTCTTTTAGGTTTACTAGTTTATTTGTGTAGAGGTGTTTATAGTATTCTCTGATAGTAGTTTGTATTTCTGTGGGGTCGGTGGTGATATCCCCTGTGTCATTTTTTATTGCGTCTATTTGATTCTTCTCTCTTTTATTCTTTATTGGTCTTGCTAGTGGTCTATCAGTTTTCAACAAAATTGATAACAAAATTGATAACAATTTTCAACAAAATTGATAGACCACTAGCAAGTATTACGCATTTCTTTCAGTTTTCCTTAGATATTTTGAAGATTTTGGTTGCTATTGTTAATATACTCTTTAAAATTACCTTTTAAAATTGGTTTATAGAAAGTGATTGATATTTATATATCAATTTTTGTATTCTGCAGTCTTACTGCTTTGCTAGTTCTAATTTTTCAGTTGACTCTCCTCTTTGATAGAGAAAATATCTATGAGTAATGACAGCTTTGTCTTTTTATTTCTCCCATTTCTGAATCCACCTTTGCAAAATTATGACTGAGACAGTGAAAGAGATCTAACACAACCAACTCCATCTTGCTTCTAACCTCCAGGCTGTCCTTGTTCATTCCTGTGCATAGGCTGAACTCACTTTGGGAGGAGCTTGGTTTATAGTTTGTGATTTAAAGCAAAGACAGTAATAGCCCTTTCCCAGGACAGACCTCCTTCTTGCCTGGGGACTAGATTGCCTTTGTCGGATTAACATTAGCCACAGGATTGGAAATTATGGGTTAGGAGTTATGCAGCTGAAGGGTACAGGATTCTGACCTGCCCTGGCCTGCTCCTAAGACTAGTACTTGAGTTGTTTTGCCTACCCTGCACTTGATGGATCAGCTGGCACCACCTAGAATGATAAACTGACTCCTCTGATCTTGTAGCCCCCAATCCAGGAACTGGTTCAGTGCAAGAAGACAGCTTTAACTCCCTGTGATTTCATCCTTGACCAATCAGCACTCCCGGTTCACTGGCTTCACCCCCACCCATCAAGTTCTCCTTAAAAACTCTGCTCCCCGAGGGCTTGGGGAAACTGACTTGATTAATAAGACTCCAGTCTCCTGCACAGTCAGCTCTGTGTGAATTATTCTTTCTCTCTTGCAATTCCTTTGTCTTGAGAAATCAGCTCTGTCTAGGCAGTGGGCAAGGTGAACCCACTGGATGGTTACATTTCCAACTTTATTCTTTTTTCTTGTTTTATTCCATTAGTAATATGGTCAATACAGATTTAAATATAGGTCGTATTGTGGACATCCGTGGTTTATTTTTGTCTTTATTGAGATGTTCATTATAGATTGTTGATAAATATCCTTTACCAAGTTAAGAAATGTTCCCTTTTATTGTAGTTGTGAATTATATGAATACATTTTCCAATGAATGTTCCCTACTTACTTGGATTAAAACTAAACTAAATTTTTCAGAATGTATTATGATTATTTATTTATTTATTTATTTGAGATGGAGTCTCGCACTTGCCAGGGCTGGAGTGCAGTGGTGCGATCTTGGCTCACTGCAAGCTCCGCCTCCCAGGTTCAGGCCATTCTTCTGCCTTAACCTCTGTAGTAGCTGGGACTGCAGGTGTCCGCCACCACACCTGGCTAATTTTTTGTATTTTTAGTAGAGATGGGGTTTCACCGTGTTAGCCAGCATCAGAATGTATTATTTTTTATATTGGCTAATATTACATTTATTATTTTTGCAACGAGCTTTATAAATGATATTTCACTTAATTTCCATTTTTGGTGTCTTTTTTGTTAAAGATAGACAAAATGAACAATTTGAACACAAGTCTATGGAAAGTATGTGAAGTGTGTATGGGGGAATAGTGCGTGTGTGCATGTGTGATGTGTGTGTGTGCGTGTGCATCTATCTTTCTAGGGAGGTTGGATTTATGAGAGAGAGTATAGTTTCATGGCAAATGAGATTGGGGAGAAAGGTTAAAGCTGGATTTTGGAGGCCCTAGAACACAAGCTTAAGAAGTTTGTTCCTTGTTCTGCAGAGAAACTATTTAAGTTTAAGCACAAGAGACACAAAATTTGATTTGTGCTCTGAAAACTAGAGACGAAAAAGTATTGCCTCAAGCAGAGAGATTAAATATAAAGAAAAAAAAGAGCAATTAAATTTGGAGCCACTGGATAGCATGACGTCTAAGAAGGGAGTACAAGGAGAGCTTTATGAGCATGAGAGTGAATAAAACAACTATTATGTCATTAGAGACTGTTGAAAAGAAGCTTCAAAACATGTCTTACGGCATTACAAAAACAATAACCGGACTGTTTAAGAAGTATTGCCTTCCTAGGCAGATACTGGTGGAAATTTAGCAATAATGATAAAGAAAATTGAAGTGTTTATCAGGCAGGATTATACTTAGTGGTATGGTGATGACTCATGCACTAAAAGGTCAGGGAGGGTAACTTAAATATAATTTGTACATCGAATTTCATCACACAGCAGCAAAGAGATTTTTCTTTCTTTCTTTTTTTTTTTTTTTTTTTGAGACGGAGTTTTGCTCTGTCACCAAGGCTGGAGTGCTGTGGCCGGATCTAAGCTCACTGCAAGCTCCGCCTCCCGGGTTCACGCCATTCTCCTGCCTCAGCCTCCCGAGTAGTTGGGACTACAGGCACCCGCCACCTCGCCCGGCTACTTTTTTGTATGTTTTTAGTAGAGACAGGGTTTCACCGTGTGAGCCAGGATGGTCTCGATCTCCTGACCTCGTGATCCGCCCGTCTCGGCCTCCCAAAGTGCTGGGATTACAGGCTTGAGCCACCGCGCCCGGCCAAGGTTTTTCAATCTAAACAAATGACAGATGCATTTGTGACTTATTGCCAGAGAATGAGCCCCAGAATGTAAACTCAATGTCATTGACGAAAGCAAAGAGATCCTTTAATTCTCTCAAGAATGATTTGTTCTGAGTTGTCCTGCACAGCTACTTCCCTTAAAAATCATTTTTTTCATGAAATATAACACATACGTAGAAAGGTATACAAACATAAATTAATTAGCTCAATTAATTAATGCAAAGTGTAATCTTCTGTAACCATGTATTCAGATGAGACGTGGAATATTAACACTTCAGAAGTGTTGCCTCCACCCAATAGCTACTCTGTGTCTTCTGCAAAATAAACTGTCATACTTACTTTTATGGGAGTCATCTCTTTGATTTTCTTTATAAACTGTTATCTAATAGTGGATCTTTAAACGATATAGCTAAATTTCCCTTTTTTATATTTTTAAGATTACTTTGTTGAGTATGGTTGTAAGCTGTTCGTTTCATTATGGTGGTATTCCATTTATGAGCACACCATAATTTATCTGTTCATTCTAAAGCTGATGGACATAATGCTGCTATGATTCTTGTATATGTCTTTTGGATCACGTATGCATGCATTACTGTGAGGTAGGAATGAAATAGGGTCATGAAGAATAAACGTTTTCAACTGTAGTAGATAATAAATTGTATTTCAAAAAAACTGGAACAATTCATACTCCTAAGAGCAGCATAAAGGAGTTCCTGTTGATCTGCCTGCTTACCAAAACTTGAAATTGTCAATCATCTACATTTTAGCCAAGTGGAGGCTGTGCACTAATAATTCCTTCTCGTTTTGTTTTTCATTTTCCCGATTATAATGAGGTTGTGCATCTGCTCACATGTTTATTGACCATTTGGATATCTTCTTTTCTAAAGTATCTGTTTAGTTCTCTTGCCAATTTTTCTATTGGGTTGTCTTTCTTTGCCATTTCTCATTGATTTTAAGGAGTGCCTTATATATTATAAGCCTTTTGATGATTATATATGTTAAAAAATCTTCTCTTTCCATGTGGTTTGCTTTTATATTCCTTAAGCTTGTATTTTAATAAACAAATGTTCTTACTTTTAATGTTAATGTAGGCCAGTTTATCAATTTTTATTTTTGTAATTAGTACTTTTTAAAAATTACTAATCATTTTCTTCCCTGTGATCATGAATTTATGTTTTTATTCTAGGTGCTTTATTGTGTTTCTCCTTCCCTACATCTTCCTTTGTCTCACTTTTGCTCACTGGATCTGCAAATGAGTTTTGGCCTCAGCTCTATCTTCTGGAGAAATCAGACAATGTGTTTTGTAATGAGCATATTATATATATATATAAATAATATATAAAAAAATATATATGAAATCAGACAATGTGTTTTGTAATGAGCATATTTTATATATATATGTGTGTGTATGTGTGTGTATGTATGTGTGTGTGTGTATATATATTTGTAGTTGCAAGAATTAATAGAGTGAAAACAGAGTTCCCATACAAAGGGAGGGGACCCAAAGAGCGCAGCCATTGCCAGCTCGAACGCCTAGGTTTATATCCTGATCAGTGTCCCTCCCGCTGTGCTCTCAGGCAATAGATGATTGGCTATTTCTTTACCTCCTGTTTTTGCCTAATTAGCGTTTTAGTGAGCTCTCTTTACTACCTGATTGGTTGGTTGTGAGCTAAATTGCAAGCCACGTGTTTAAAGGTGAATGCAGTCACCTTCCCAGCTAGGCTTAGGGATTCTTAGTCAGCCTAGGAAATCCAGCTAGTCCTGTCTCTCAGTCCCCACTCTCAACAGGAAAACTCAAGTGCTGTTGAGGAGATTGGCCAATGACCACTCTAACTGCTTCCTGCTGAATTAGGGTGTAGCAGGGGTTGTGCAGTTGGATTTCCTTGGGAGGGGTGCCTTTGCTGTCATTAACATTGGAGCATGGGCTAGTAGGCCAGCACAGGGGTCCATGGTAGATCTTAGTCATGGACTGCATCTGGGGCTCCATTTGAAGAACAATTTGTAGTTTTACAGCTTAGATTTTGAAAGAGACAAACTTAACAAGGAGGTTAAAGATACAGGGATTGAAATGTATGGCCTGCAGTGCAGGGGATTATTTCTTTGGCACACTTAACAGGCCCTGACTATCTACCTGATAGTTTTGAAAAGGCCCGCTCCAGTAAATAATAATTTGGCCCTCTGATGGGTGACGTCAATGCCTAAGTGAAAGGTTTGTGAAGAGTTTTAAGTAATTTCCATTGGTTAGCTGCAGGCAAAAGTATTTTTCCTTCTTCGGTGGCTATAGTCTGATTGTCTCTGCCTTTAAATTGGTACGTTAGGGCATTTCTGCTTAATGTAATTACTGCTATGTTTAGGTGTAAATCTAACAATTTACATGTTTTTTTCTTGCCTGTTCTGTATTTCTTTTGTTTCCTTGTTGCCCTTATTGGGTAATATTTTGTAGTATCTTAGTTTGGAAGACGTACGTATTCTCATTGAATTATCCTGGTCATTTTAGTGATTAAAACATACATCTTTGATTCATTAAAGTCTAATGTTAGTTGAAAATTTTACCCTTTGTTAGACAATGTAAATATCATAGAACATTTCATTTGTCAATCCACCAAAGTTTATACTATTGTTGTTGTGTATTTTGTTTCTCATTACATTTTAACCTACACAAGGCATTATTATTATTATTGTTTTAGGCCATCAATAAGGAAATAACATAAGGAAATGGGAAAAGTTAATAAAGGATGCATTAATGGGAGGATGTCATGGTAAGCAACTGTAGCTCAGTACTGTTCCACAAAGAAACCATGTAGAACACATCTCATAATCATCTCACTAAGTTACGGAGATTTTGGAGCATTTAGCTATCAGCATTCATTCTTTACTGATTGAGAATTGCCCCTGAGTTATTAATTCTCCCATACTTCCATGCTTGCAGAGATGTTGCTCCCATACATGAAAGGTTGTACCTGCTTATAACTGAGTAAGCTTCCAAGGTGCCAGAGAAAGCCCTTAGGCAGAGAAGAAAAGAAAAACAGGCACTTAAGAAAGAAACTATTAGTATGCTGGAAATTGTCTATGATTGCTCTTGCTATGAAGAAATGGATTAGAGAATGAATCATGATTGCTACAGAGCACCCGTTACATTACCCAGATACACTTATGCCTGATATGTTATTTTCCTCTCTGTTATTGATGCTTCAGGGTGGTGGCTAGCCACGATTTCTTAAAAATAAAAGAAAAGAAAAACCAAAAGACACCCACCCCCCCCCCCCCCCGCCATTCCAAAATACCCTTTCAATGGTAGTATTAGTGGAATAAGCCATAGTCTCTACTGCTGCAGCTGGTGCCAAGATGATAGAGCCATGAATTGCCTCCATCCTTCATATCCTGGTCACTCTGTTTATGCACCCAATATGTTAGCACTGGGGTGCCTAAGAACATAAGCTGGTTTACCTCCACTGAATGAGTTAGCTTGCGCATCAAGACCTTCAAAATCTCCTCTTCAATAGATATTTCCTGGTAGGCAAGAATGTGAGGCAAAGATCTGCACATTTTGTCTCCACTTCCATAGGTATGTTCACATGTATCTTCTGCAGACATCCTTGTCTTTCATTCTCCAAAGGTCTATGCTGATTTATCTCCCCCACCTCCTCTGTTTTTGGAAGGGCAGCAGTGGTTATCTGAACAAGGACATGACAGGGAGAAACATCCTTGCATTTTGTGACTCTGAGAATAGACATTATCTGCAATTCCAAACAGGATATTGTGTGGTTTTTGGTTTACTGTGTTGGTGATCAGGGATATTATCAAGGGCTTCACTTGACCCTTAACCATCCTGAAGATTGTTACTTCACAGATAAGGAAACTAATGTGACATAATCAGAATGGATATTTAGTAACTAATTCTGATTATGCACTTAGGTACTGGGGAATCATTAAGAATTGATCCACAGACTCTTTGAAGCAATTAGACTCTCAGTCCAATAGAGGGGCTATTATGGCATTTTGTGTTTCCTAGTATCAGTGTTAGCTCTGATACTATATTCAATTACTCTCAAAGGATCTGGGTATTCCCTTTTCTCCTGTGTAGGTTCTTGGAAAATAGCTATAGGTCCCTCTGGGGCATAATCTAATGTGTATTATGTATTCTTGTTTTAGCAGTTGATTTGGAAGTTCCGGAAATCTAGCTTAGAATAAGAGTCAGGTAAGGAATCATGATTTTCTAATAAGATGTGGACACTGACCTTCTGCACACCAGCTCTCTTTAATTGTTACATAAATTGAGCAACACTCTTATTGGCTTTGTCTCTCTTGCTTCCAGGAACAGAATGGCTTATTAGCTGTTGACATACATTTTCATAGGTCAGGGGCTCCCAGTTGTCACTCTGGTGATTACAGTAATTATATGTACATTGCCTCTAATTATTAAATGCTGTCATTTGGACTTTGCTGTTCCAAAGTCATATCATCCATATTGACACTAGGAAGTTTGTTTCTGTTAAAGAACCTCCTGCCATCATTTCTGGCCCACAGAAAACAGCCTCCCTAAGCTTCTCAATGACGTTGAATATATTCCTTATCACCTCAATGAAGGGAGTGTCCTTTAGTCCCTCATGGGAAGGTTTTATGGTCTCATATAATTCATCTACTCCAATCCTTCTACCTTGCAAATCCTTGCTTTTTCTTCAACATTCTTCTAATACAGCCTGGCAGAGTTGAGTCTAAAATTTTATTTGATTGTGAACTGGATTAGTTAAAAATTTTAAGATTCTTGTTAACAAATGTAAGCTCCTCCAAATTCATTGAAAAGTTGTGGATAGTCATGTTCAGGTTCCTCACATGCATGAATTATTTCTGTCTTTTTGTAAAATAAAAGACAGTCTTGTACTTGTTGAAATATGCTCAGTGACTATTCAAATGTATAAAAGACATGCTGATATTTCTCGCTGTCTCCCTTTTTGTTTCATCATTCCTCTAGTCAAGGGTTTTCTTCTATCACTTTATTTCAACTCTTTCTTGTCCTCAAATAATTTTTTTCTCTTGAAAAAGATGCCTTTGAATGAGAAAGAAATCAGATTAGATTCCATATTCATTAAAGCAAGAGATTTATAAGCAGAATGATAGAGCCTGTCAATCCAACAGATGCGATGTCAGTGAGGTGATGCAGATAAGTGATGACAGAACTCACACTCCTGCTGCATTAAGTCCCCCTTAGGCTTTGCCTACCGCTTTCCTGTTCACTCTGGGCAGCACAACTGAGAATAGGCTATCATACAAGATATGATTTTTAATTATATTGTAAGCAAAGTGATTTTAAAAAGGATACTATCTTTTTCTTCCCAACATTATAATATTGGTTTGCTTCTCTTCTGTAGCATGGAAATACACCAGTCAGATCTCCTGCTATGGGGCTCCAGCTGCTTCCCCTGTGGGTTCATCATTTCATTTATGCCAAGACCATGGTTCCTTCAACTGCTCCCTGCCAATGACTAAGCATGGCAATTGTAAAAAGACAGACTCATTCCAGCAAGATGTGGGACTCTTCCAATAGGCAACTTTGCCTAGGACTGTAGGAGAGTCCAAGGCCCCTCCAGCCCAATTTTCTGTTCTTCTCTCTCTCATGTTTTAGATGTCAGACATGCATCACGGGCTCTTCCTGCCTTTTTCTGTTTTCCCAGTACATTACTTGCATGTTGTATTAGTTATTTAGTGCTGTGTAACAAATTATCCCCAAACTTAGCATCTTACAACAACACAGTTATGATATGCATGGCTTAAATGGGCCCTCTGCTTCAAGGTCTCTCACAAAGCAGCAATCAAGGAGTCAGGCAGTGCTTGGGTGTGATCTGAGGCTTAAATACAGAAGGATCTGCAAGACTTAGTTTCTCATAGGCTATTCTATTGAGGACCACAGACTCTTGCTGACTATTAGTTGCAAGCCTCTCTTAATCCTTTGCCACATGAGTCACCATGATGGTTTGTTTCATAAAAGCTGTAAAGGGAGAGTCTCTTAAGCTGGAAGTCAAAACATTTTGTAGCATAATCACAAAGAATCCCAGTACCTTTCCATATTCTACTGGCTACAAAAAAGTTACTTGACCAGCCAGTACTTAAGAGGCAGGAATTAAACAAGGCTTAAATGCTGGATAGAGAGAATTATTGCAGGCCATCTTAGAAGCTGACTATTGTTCACATCTAATACCATCTTGATGTCTGCTTCTCAGTGACCTCAAATTAACACATCTTTTCTAAAAACAATATTCTAAAAAACAGTTTTGCTTACTAGGACGTTAAATTGGAACAAGGGATAATCTCATTAAAAATACGAAAAACATTTTTTGGTGTGTGTTAGAAAAAGCTTTCAACAAATTAAATTTAACAGAGTTTATTTGAACAACAACAAAAGTTTCATAAATAAGGCAGCACTCAAAACCCGAAGAGTTTCAGAGAGCTCCACTCTGCCACTGTGGACAGTGAGTATTTATTGACAACATTGAAGAAAAGTGCAGGAGTAGCTTCATTGGTTACAGCTAGGCTTTTGCCTTGTTTGCATGTGGTTTTCTCAGTCGGCAGCCTATGAATGGCTGGCTGTTGACTGCTTGAGATTGGCTGAGACCTGGCTATGTGTTACAAGAATTAGGTTTCTAAGTTACGTTTTGGTTCATTTATGTTGTAAGTTAGGTTGCAGTTCCTTATGTAGGAATTCAAAGTATAAAGATAGCCTCAGTCCCATGGCCTCCTGCTTATTTAATTTAACAGCTGCTTAATGTGTCTAGACAAAGGAAATTAAAAAAAAAATATTTTGTGTGAGATATAACATTCTGTCACATTTATTGGCATACTGTCTTCTTTTTCAATAACTACAACTTTTAGTGAATACTTCAGTTTTAGCCCTGGTAAGGAAGGATTACTTACGCATTATAAATTAATAGATTCTCCTATAACTGTGACTATGAGTGGAGTGGAACTCAAACTGAAATTGCTATAGGCAGGAGTACTAGTTCCTTGGTTAGGTAAGCCTATAAGCCTATGGTTTTTTTCTTTCTGCAAGTAAAATGATTTGTTTCACATCAATTGCTCAAACAAATGCTTCAGAGGAATTCCTGCCATTGATGGCACACTTTAAGAATTGATGCAGGGGTCTGTGGGTTGCTGGGGTTGAAAGACTATAAAGATTGTGTTGAAATGTACTATGGGCTTCATGAGTTGTGACAAATTATAACGCTATGCAACTAGCAATAAATTAGTTTAAATTCTTGCAATACCAAATTAATTGGGAATTTTTTTTATTTTGGAGAAAATCCAGTGTTATAGAAGGCAAGTAGAAACCACAAAACTCTTACTTTAGATTTTGTGAATTGGAGAACCAAGACATATAGCACCAAAGTCCTTTCTTTTCTTTTAATATGTGAATGGTAGAATAGAGATCACGTTTATGATCTAGAACCCTGACCAATTAACTATTCTTCCTATTATAACAAATCTGTTGTGGATCTTAGAATTATCTATGAGAATTTGACAGTTTGGCACAGTTTTAGGAAAAAAAGTGACCATTGTATCAAAGGAGCAAAGCTCTGCAGAAAGGTAAGAGAATCTAGGTGTAATTCCACAGGGACGTAGGAAATTTTTTTTAGCTGTGTCTGAAATAGGTATGGGAAGAAAATTTTAAAAACATAATTAGAAAAGGATAAGTTCATACTGACTGTCCAAGGCAGGGGGTTGAAGATTATTAAAGGAAATGGTGAAAGTTCATTATATGAGACAATGAAAACTTAGACCAGCTGTGGCATTCCAGAATGCACCCAAAGTAATCCTAGCTGGGCTCTAGGGAATAGCCTGACCTGGGCAGTAATTTCCAGCTCTGACTTAGAATCTCTATTATTGCATTAGTTTTGTGGGTTGGCTCCAGGCATAAATAGTTTACAATGGTGACTATTATTTCCTGTAGTTGAATCCATATTTCTGTGGCCTGCCTTGTGTTTTGGGGCTGCTAACATCCTCTATCATCTTCATGGGGAACCTAATAGAAACTTTCACATCACAGTCTGGACAGCTTGCGGAATAAAAAGCTTGCAATGGGATACGTGGTGTTTATGCCAGGGATATTCATCACTCATTGTTACCCGTGGGTAACACATGGAAGAAACTCTTCCATGTAACTAAAAAAACATCATATAGGTTACAGCCTCTTTTATCAGGTGAAATATTTAGTGCCAAAGTGATAGGGAAACAGCTCATGAGTTTGAACTAAAATTTTAGTCAGTTGTACATGTAAGTGGTAGATGAGAGGCAGGATGACTTTGCTTTTATAAGGGTTTACATAGCCAGTTTATTGTTATTATTATACAAACTTCACTTTCTTTTCTTGGATTTTGAAACTAAGCCTTAGTCCATTAAATCTTGATTTCACTTTACCCCAGCGTAGACCAACTGAAAAGAATGGATTACAGGTGTGCAAGCTACTATTGGCCTTAGCCCTCAAGGTGACTGTGGGGACCCAGGGCAGCTGGAGCCATTGGGACAATCACCCTGGGCTGGAGGCGACTTGTCCATTTACATTGATGTTTGCCATGCAGTCTTTACCATGTGTGCATTCTCTGCCCATACATGCAAGTTTGGGAAGTACTGCCCTTTCCTTTGTGTGATCATTTTAGATCACTCTGATTCTCTGAAACATACTAAGAGAAGTCAAGGGTCATATATGTCATGCTTCACTTTATTGACTATTTCCCACAATTGGCTTTCTTCTACCAAAACTTCCCCTTTTATCTGCCCACACATAAAAATACATATGTCTACTTCTGAGTTCTGAGCATTTCTAATGATAATAAATCCTCAATTTGACTTTATTTCAACAGCTTTTCTTTAGCCAAAATGACTTGCATACCTGTTTAGAGTGTATTAGGAAAATAAAATGTGGGGCAGAAAATGTTGAGATCTAGCTAGACTTCTTGCTATTGGGCCAATTATCTAGCCTCATCTGTATGAAAGAAGTTGATGATCTCCAATTTTTTTAAGCATACTAATGTATGGAGATGCTCAATTTAGTCATGCTACCATCTGGTTATTACTGTTACTGTAAGTGATTAATGATCTTATAACATGTGAAAACACTAATTAAATATTTTAAATGTAGAAAATGTTTGTGTTCATATATTCAACACTGGGCATATACTTCACATGATGCACTTTGCTAGTGCCGGGGATTCAAAGTGCCTAATCCATAGCCCTTGCCTCTAAGAAGTTTATCTTCTAGTGGTGAAAGATAATGAACAGAAAGTTATGCTTCATACAGTAAAGTTGATGATAGAGGTGATGTCTACACTCAAGCTTCCTTGTCAAGGGAGGGGTAGATGCAACTTCCCAGGAGGTGCCTTCAATTTAAAAAGGGTGTGAGGAAGACACAGAGGTCTGAGGGCTACTTGTCTTCAGCTCAGCTGGTTGTACATGTACATCCTTTTGCTGCTGTAGTCGAAGCCCTGCCTTTGCCTCAGTGATTAGAATGGACCTGCAGCACTGTTATGCAGTACTGTGGTGGCATCCTTCATTATGTAGTTATGAAATATCCCCTTCTGGGTATGAAAGATGGGTTAAGTTATCAATTTTTATTTATGAAAGTGTACATTGTATAAGATACTAAAGTACAGAGGTAATTTTTGCCTCTGTCTTAGTCTGTTTTGTGCTGCTATTACAGAATACCTAAGACTGGCTAGTTTATGTAGAATGGAGATTGATTTTTGTAGCTCTGGAAGCTGAGAATTCCAGGTAGAGGAACCAACATCTGGTGAGGGCCTTCTTGCTGTGTCATCACGTGGCAGAAGGCAGAAGGGCAAGAGAGCACATGAGAGAGCAAGAGATTGAACTTGCAGCCTCAAGCCCTTTTATAATCAGTGTTAATTCATTGAGGATGGTAACTCTCAGGATATAAACACTTCCCATTGCACCTACCTCCTAATACTGTATAAACTTTCCAACACATGCTTTTTGGGGAACACATTTGTATTAGGCCATTCTTGCATTGCTGTAAAGAAATACTGGAGACTGAGTAATTTATAAGAAAAGAGGTTCAATTGGCTCATGGCTTTGCAGACTGTACAGGAAAGGTACTGCTGACATTTACTTCTGAGGACTCAGTAAGCTTTTACTCATGGTGGAAGGTGAATCAGAACAAGCACTTCACATAGCAAAACCAGGAGCAAGAGAGAGTGGTGAGGAGGTGCCACACACTATTAAATGACTAGCTCTCACGAGAACTCACTGTCATGAAGACAGCATCAAGTGGTAAGGGATCCTCCCCCATGCTCTAAACACCTCCCACAGGCCCCACATCCAACACTGGGGATTACAATTCAACATGAGATTTGAGTGGGGACAACTATCCGAACTGTATCAACATTCAAACCATAGAAGCCTGTCATACTTGCCATCTGTCATTTGCCATTGAGGATGCTGAGTTATATTTTCTTTGAATTATTTAAGGCAAGTGTAGCAATTCAGGAGAGAATGATTGCTACCAGGAATTAATGCTGTAGATACAGGAAAACCTTAATAATCTGAAAGAAAGGAGAGGATTCTCTGAATGACAGAAACAATTTGAATTAGAGAATATCTTTTTTTTTTTTTTTTTTTAAAGACAGGATTTCACTTTCTTACTGAGGCGGGAGTGTAGTGGTGTGATCTTGGTTCACTGCAAACTCTACCTCTCAGGCTCAGGTGATCCTCCCACCTCAGCCTCTTGAGTAGCTGGGACTATAGGCATATGCCCGGCTAATATATATCTGTATTTTAAGTAGAGACAGGGTTTCAGCGTGTTGCCCAGGATGGTCCTGGGCTCCAGGACTTAGGTGATTCCCCCCACCTAGGCCTCCCAAAATGCTGGGATTATAGGCATGAGCCACTGTACCTGGCCAAGAATATCTTTTCAAAATGCAATTTTGTTATTTCCAAGTAAATCTAGTATCACAACTGCCAGGAAACAACACTAATAGCGTTAAAAGTCTGGGCTCTTAACCCATACCCTTCTGGGGGTATAATCTGGGGTTTACCAGTTACTCTCTGACATTGACCAATATGTTTAACTTTTTAATATCTTTCTCTCTCAGTAGTTCATCTGTGAAAATGTAGGTTTGTATTAGTACATTCTAAGAAGATTAAATGAAACACATGTTTAAAGCACTTTGAAAAGTGCTTGACTTTTGAAAGCACTCAATAAACACTAGCCTTAAAATTTGCCTTTGTAGAGCCCTTTACTCAATGCAGTTTCGTATCTTGTATCTCATTTGATCTAATTTCACCACAATATGTTATTAAGTGGTTTTTGCTAATCAAGGCTCAGAAAGGTTAAGTGGGTTGTCCAAAGAGAAGTAGTTAATTAAGTACAGATTCAATATTCATACTCTTATGCCCCAGCAAACTCACAATTAAAGAGATTTAACATTATGGTTTGCAGATTCTTCTAGGCCTGACCAAAGCACTTTGGTTCTCCTGTCATGTCTTAGTCTGGAAATATTTTAATTCATTTTTTAAATAAATATCATTGTCATCAGCTCTAGTGTAGCATCTTATTGGACTCGGATTCTGGCTGGGTCATAATCTCATTGAGGCCAGGATTGTGGACAGGTTTTGTATCTCCATTGTCTTTTAGAGTGCTCAGTTAAGATTCAGTTCCACTTAGTCAGACCTTAAACTCAGTGATATGGTTTGGCTGTGTCCTCACCCAAATCTCATCTTGAATTGTAATCCCCATGATCCTCACTTGTCTAGGGAGAGACCTGGTGGGAGATGGTTGGATCATGGGGGCAGTTTCGCCCATGCTGTTCTTGTGATAATGAGTGAGTTCTGATGAGATCTCCTGGTTTTATAAGGGATTCTTCCCCCTTCACTCCTCACACTTCTCTCTCCTGCTGCCTTGTCCAGGGGGAAGTGTTTCTTCCCCTTCTGCCATGATTGTAAGTTTCCTTAAGCCTCCCCAGCCATGTGGAACTGTGAATCAATTAAACCTCTTTCCTTTATAAATTGCCCAGTCTTGGGTATTTCTTTGCAGCAGTGTGAAAATGAACTAATACACTCAGAATATGTAAGTAATAAATAAAAGAATGATGTCAGATTAAAATGGAAGTAGTATTGTTTCATATGCAGTTTTCCTATGCAAAAGAAGTGGAATAATGGAAGTAGAATTATAACCTTCATTAGGAAACCAAAATTCCTAAACTTGGCTACTGCGTGAAATACAGCTGCATGAAATAGAGCTAAAATAGAACCTTGTAACTCTATTTCACGAAAATTCAAAAATGAACATTTGTACCCCGCACTCATTTTCAGAGAGAAGCATCTTTAATCTTTCAGGGCTCCGAGTTCCTGGCAGGCTGCTCTTGGCCCAGCATCTTCATTTTTTCAGTGCTCCCAAGCCAGCATCCTCACTTTGATTTTGTGTACTTTCAGCATCATCAGAGGCATCCTGTAGGTTTGCTGAGCTAGTAAGGTATTTACGTTTGTCAGTTATTTATCATTTTTGCTAGTTACCTTAGAAGGTACAATAATTATTTTTATTAGTCCACAGTTGAAAAACTTGCATGAGTTTTGAATAATGGGCCACATTATTAATTTCCCTGTAAGCCTATTATTTTGCAGAATGGAAGGATTCTTAGTAGCACATACGGATATTGTAGAAGAAAAGCCTGCAAAATCATCCTTAGTTTCCAATACAGTCCCATTTTCCTTATCTGAAACCAGTAGGGTCAGGTATATTTTGCAATTTTTATATATTTGTTGAGTTTTAAAAAGGCAATAGGTGCATAGACTGTATATTATCTATAACCAGCACATTGTAATCAAATACATTAAAGTAAGTGGGGTAAATTAATATTGTAAATAGCTTCAAGTGAGTTTAGTTCACATTTTACCATCAAATGAGTTATAAAAAACACGTTTGGTTTTCAGAGCTTTTTGGAATTGACTGCCTAGGCATCTCTTGGAGTTACTTGTATTCCACTGCTCTGGCTCCATAGTTACATCATGCCCTGTGAAGGCTGAGCTCCTCTGGGAGGGAGCAGGCTTCCTAGGCTGTCTCTGGAAAGGCAAGAAATGAGCTGCTAACCTCTGGCTTTCTGCCAATTCTGTTTGGGCAATTCAACCACACTCTTCCATCTAAGGTTCAACCCTGGCTGGGAATGAGAGCACAAGGACACTGCATTGGACTTTCTTTCCTTTTCTGTGTTTTTCCATTGGCTCCTTCTCCCTGGTCTAGAAGGGCTTCCTCCCCCATGCCCCATGGAGACTTCTCTTATGTCATGTTCTCTTCCCCTGCTATTCTATGACTTACAGTAAGATCTCTAAGTTCCAGGGAAAACCCCTTGCTCAAAAAGACAAACCTTATGAATAGAATAAACCAATCTAAGACTTCACATTGACTTGTTTGTTTGAGGCTGGGTTCCACTTACCCCAAGAATAAGAGATTATCAGAAATAAAAATGTTTTAGTTCAGTATTTAAAAATATTGTGCACATTTCGTCATGATACAGTTTAAAAGTGAATCACATGACTATATGTTTCATATATACATATGTGTATGCTTTTGTGTGTGTGTGTATATATATACACAAACATTTATATCTCGGCATAGAGCTTCTAGATTATATGAGTTCATGACAGAATGGAGCCTTATATTAGTACCTTTTAGCATAAGAGCCATTTTACGTATTAAACGTTTAAAAAGTTTTATGAGCATCCCAGTTTCAGGATTATTCTAGTTGAAAGAGTAGCAAATTGAAAGTATTTTATTTAGCAGTGAGATAGGGATCTCTGTCTCCTCAGTCTGGTGTCTCCTTTAATTTCATGTTTAGTGAATTCTAGAGATTTTATATATATTTTTTTTTCGAGGTAATTTTTTTAACTTTTATTTTAAGTTCAAGGGTACAAGTGCAGGTTTGTTACATAGGTAAAATGGTGTCACGGGAGTTTGTTGTACAGATTATTTCATCACCCAGGTATTAACCCTAGTACCCATTAGTTATTTTTTCTGATATTCTTCCTCCTTCCACCCTCAAGTAGGCCCCAGTGTGTGTTGTTCCCCCCTATGTGTCATTGTATTTTCATCATTTAGCTTCCACTTACAAGTGAGAACCTGTGGTATTTGGTTTTCTGTTCCTGTGTTAGTTTGCTAAGCATAATGTTTCCGGCTCCATCCATGTTCCTGCAAAAGACATGATCTTGTTTTTTTTTATGGCTGCATAGTATATCATGGTATATCTCTACCACATTTTATTTATCCAGTCTATCATTGATGGGCATTTATGTTAATTCCATGTTTTTACTATTATGAATAGTGCTGCAATGAACATATGTGTGGATATGTCTTTATAACAAAATAATTTATATTTATTTGGGTATATACCCAGTAATGGGATTGCTGGATCAAATGGTATTTCTGTCTTTAGGTCTTTAAGGAATTGCTACACTGTATTCCAACATGACTGAACTAATTTATACTTCCACCAACAGTGTAGAAGTGTTGCTTTTTCTCCACAACCTCACCAGCATCTGTTACTTTTTGTCTTTTTAATAGTAGCCATTTGACTGGTGTTAGATGGTATCTTATTGTAGTTTTGATTTGCATTTCTCTAATTATCAGTGATGCTGAGCTTTTTTGCATATGCTTTTTGGCCACATGTGTGTCTGTTCATGTCCTTTGCCCACTTTTTAATAAGGTTGTTTGTTTTTGTCTTGTAAATTTCTTTAAGTTCCTTATAGATTCTAGATATTAGACCGTTGTTGGATGCATAGTTTGCAAATAGTTTCTCCCATTCTGTAGGTTGTCTGTGTACTCTGTTGATAGTTTCTTTTCTGTGCAGAAGCTCTTTAGTTTAATTAGAACCCATTTGTCAACTTTTGCTTTTGTTGCAATTGCTTTTGGTGTCTTTGTCATGAATTCTTTGCCTGTGTCTGTGTCCTGAACGGTATTGACTGGGTTGTCTTCCAGGGTTTTTATAGTTTTGGGTTTACATTTAAATCTTTTATCCATCTTTAGTTAATTTTTGTGTATCATGTAAGGAAGGGGGTCCAGTTTCAATTTTCTGCTTATGTTCAGCCAGTTATCCCAGCAGCATTTATTGAATAGAGAGTCCTTTCCCCATTGCTTATTTTTGTCAGGTTTGTCAAAGATCAGATAGTTGTAGATGTGTGGTCTTATTTCTGGGTACTCTATTCTGTTCCATTTGTTTATGCGTTTGTTGCTGTACCAGTACCATGCTGTTTTGGTTACTGTAGCTGTAGTGTAGTGTGAAGTTGGGTAGCATGATGCCCCAGCTTTGTTCTTTTTGCTTAGGATTGACTTAGCTATTCAGACTCTTTTTTGGTACCATGTGAATTTTAAAATAGTTTTCTCTAGTTCTATGAAGAATGCCCAATAGTAGTTTAATAGGAATAACACTGAATCTATAAATTGCTTTGTTCAGTGTGGTCATTTCAATGATATTAATTTTTCCTATTCATGAGTATGGAATGTTTTTCCATTTGTTTGTGTCATCTCTAATTTCTTTGAGCAGTGGTTTGTAGCTTTCTTTGTAGAGATCTTTCACCTCCCTAGTTAGCTGTATTCCTAGGCATTTTATTCTTTTTGTGGCAATTATGAATGGGAGTTCGTTCCTGATTTGGCTCTTGGGGGGACTGTTGTTGGTGTATAGGAATGTTAGTGATTTTTGCACATTGATTTTGTATCCTGAGACTTTTCTGAAGTTGTTTATCAGCTTAAGAAGCTTTCAGGCTGAGACAATAGGGTTTTCTAGATATAGGATCATGTCATCTGCAAACAAGGATAGTTTGACTTCCTCTTTTCCTGTTAGGATGCCCTTTCTTTCTTTCTGTTGCCTGACTGCCCTTGCCAGAATTTCCAGTACTATGTTGAATAGGAGTGGTGAGAGACAGCATCCTTGTGTTGTGCCAGTTTTCAAGGGGAATGATTCCAACTTTTGCCCAAGTGAGAGAATTAGCTGAGGTGTCTCTTGCTTACTCAGTATTTCAAAAATCAGGACTAGTCAGTACACACACATAAGTATATACATGACCAAATTAAAGTGAATTATTTGGCCACTTTTGGGGAGAGTTGAAAGTTTTGGGAGTGGGTATAGGAAGGTATTGGGGGAGCTGCATTGCTGAAATAGTCAAGTTTATGTAACCCAGAACTTTCAGGAAAAATCCCTTCAGGAACTGTGGGCCTGTTTGTGTAAGGAGGAGACAGTGCCCCCTCATTATTAGTATGATCGCTTCAATACACATTGTCTGTGAATGGTGGATAGAATCCACTGCCAACATTTGCGGGATAAAATATGTGGCTCGACAACCACAGGGAAAAGAACTATTTCCCAGGTTTTCTCCTCTAGCCATAATAATATTACGTGGATCAGAGATTTTGAGCCCCACTTCCTGTTAATATGAAGGGAGGATATGATGAGTTCTGACAAATAAACCCACGTGTTTTAAATATAGTGTGTTGGAAACTTGGAAGAGGGACATCCTAATACTGCTGCATTGTTTTAAGAATGAGAAGCAGGAACCTGGAGAAAGGAGGAGACAATTGTATTCATTTGACACTGTGCTGCTGGTGGATTTATATTCTCTTTTCAAAGCATGGTGGAGACTCTTTGTTGGGCTCTGTGCTTCAAAGCAAACCAGAATAAAGTAAGGGCCATTTTAATTCAATTTGAAAAGATTGTTTCACCCCTCTTAAATCTCATCATAAAACACATTCAAGAGAAATTGGCACCAAATCACGGGCATCAGGGTGAGCATTCTATTGTCTTTCACATTTGTTAGAAGTTGTTTCTTTTATATACATTTTAAGCACATATTTTCAACACATTTTATATAAGCTTACATATAAGCTCATATAAATCTCCCTATATTAAATCTTTGAATCTACTTTTTCCTTTATATCCGTTATTTTTTGCCAGTTCTTTCTTCTCCTGCTCTCTTTATTCCCATAGCTTTACTGATTTCAAAGAACACAAATGAATATGCAAAAATAAAAGAGGAAGAAATGAAGATTCCTTGCCTTCTGCATTCCTAAGCAGTCAGTTTTCTGCCTTGCACATAGCATGGGGTTGGGGAGGGGTGTGGGTTAGAGAGCAGAGCTGTGAAGGCAGGGTGCCTCGGTTTAATTTCCGGTATCAGTATTCAACGAGTAGGTGAGCTTGAGCAAGTGACTTAACTTCTCTGCTGCTATACCTTGTGTGTAAAGTCAGGATAGTAATCGAACTAACATTTTTTGGAGAGTGATGGTGATCTGAGGATTAAATGACATAATCCACTAAAAATTCTTAAAACAGTATCCTAAACAAAGAAAACACTAAAATGACCTGGTACTACTTTCTCTAAGTCTAGAATTATCTATTTGTATGCATGTTCTTTTCCTTTTTTGTCAGCTTTGTAATTTCACTTTTTGCCCCATCTCTTTCCCTATGTTTTGACCTTATAACTGGGCTCAGCAGATGATGGAGAGTAAGATTGACTGAGTTACATGTTTAGAGAATAGAAGAGTGATTGAGAATGGTTAGTCCTATGCCAGTCATCTGTCCAGGCTCCTCTGTCCTCGGAGCCTGCATTCTAAGGGAACCACAGGAAGTTTATAAACAAGGTAAATTCAGAATGTCAAGTACACAGATGGAAACAAAACCATGATGAGATGGAGATTCACAGGGGTGGAATGGATGTACATACTTTAGATCAGCGGTCCCCAACCTTTTTGGCACCAGGGACCAGTTTCATGGAAGACAATTTTTCCATGGACCAGGGGGTGGGGGGAATATCAGATTCTCATAAGATTCTCATGTGCAACCTAGATCCCTCACACATGGAGTTCACAATAGTGTTCGTCTTCCTGTGAGAATCTAATGCTGTCCTGCTGATCTTACAGGAGATGGAGCTCAAGTGGTAATGCTGGTTCACCCATTCACTGACTGCTGTGTGTCCAGGTTCCTAACAGGTCACAGATTGGCATCGGTCCACAGCTCAATGGTTGGAGACCCCTGCCTTAGATGAAATGGTTACAGAAACTCTCTCTGAGCAAGTGACATTTGAACAGAGATCTAAATGTTGAGAAGGAGGCAGCCATGCAAAGTTTTGGTAGAAGACCATTCCAGGTAGACGGACATTACAGGGAAAGGAACCAGAGATTAGCAGGTTAAAGGGTCCTGAGACACACTGGCTTGGGTGGTTCAAGGAATACAAAGAATAACCAGCATGGCTAGAGCATAATGAGCAAGAGAGAATGTGGCCAGAGGCAAGATTAAAGAGAGAGGCAGAAGTCAGACTACGTGACCTTGCAAATTAGGTTAAGGGATTTGGATTTAGTGCAGGGTTTCTTCACAGCAGTGCTATAAACATTTAGACCAGATTTGTTGTTGTGGGGCTGTCCTGTGCATTGTAGGATGTTTTGCAGCATCTCTGGTCTCTATCCACTAGAAACCAGTAGCATTCATTCCTGAGTTCTTACAGTTAAAAGTATCTGTAGACATTGTCTAATGTCCCTGGGCAAATTGCCAGGGGCTGAGAACCCCTAATTTAGTGTATTTTCAGTAGAGAATAATATGATCTGATTTACATTTTAAAAATATAATTTTGGCCAATTTGTGGAGAATGGAGTATAGAGTAAGGACTCAGTCAATGTATGTTGAGTGAACAGATAAATTTATTATGGTTGTTCCAGTACAACCATTGCTACCATGAACAGTTACAGGATATAAGATCCACAGTCAATATAATAATGGCTTTGGCTTCATTTTGGATAATGAGCTGTATGTAAGACATTGTTGGTTATTGGAAGTTGATACTGTCAATAGCGTAGGACAGTCCTTCATTGTCCTTACTACAGACTGAATAGTCCTTAAGTGCAGACTGAATCATTAGTTTATTTTACATTACAGGGAAGTCCTGAAACTAATAAAGTTTAAATTTCACATTCCTTCAATTTCAGATGACTAGGTCTCATCCTAAACCTGATTACAGAAAAACATGAGTATAAGTTCATACTTGGACTATTGTCTGGGCAAGCAGTTTATTTCCAATAATAGATTAAAAACTATCTTCTTTTTTGTTCTGTATTCTAAAATATTTTCTCTCTGAGCACCCAAATCTTTTAACCTGAGTTTATAAAATCAGCTTGCATCCAGTGTGTTCTTTTTTTCCAAACAATTTTTAAAATTTGGAATAATTCTTGAGGCTAATCATTGTATTATATCCGTCTGCCCACTAAGGAATCAAAAGTGTACAAAAAAGACAGAAGACACAGTACGCTAATGATAAATGAATGGCAAAATGTTTGGAGGCTCCAGTTTGAATATTTCTCTGTTTTTTTCTGGAGGATGAAGAACTGTGCTGGATATCTCATAAGAATTGATTTTACTATGATGTGTGTTTACTTTCTCCATCCACAGATTAGAAATATCACAAATAAGTGTTTCTTATGATATTTTCACATATTTTATTCTAGCTCCAGGAAAAAACAATATATGTGAAATACGTAACTATAAAAGACCCCATCTGAAAAATGATAAGTCTTCGGGGATGTTTGAGTCATTTTGAGATTTAGGTAAAAGCTAAAGTCTTCCAATTTTTTTGTTATACCTAAATTATAATTGGCTTCAGGTGGTTGCATTGGTTTGTCAAAGGATTATCATTCCCAGAGCTTCTCTTGGTTCATGATACCTGGGTACTTTGGTGAACTCTACTACCTTACATAAAGTGTCTTTTTTGAAAAAAAAAAATTTTTTTAAAGTTGATTTATGTCAGAAGTTAGTTTGAAGGGGGAAAAAACTGTGGCAAAGGAAATAAAAACATTAAATGTGATCAAATTTCTTAAATTGAACTTTGTTAAACTCAAATGAGATTTCTAGCAAACATTGAGAAAGGGGAGTATTCTTTATCAGTGACTGGAGAGCATTCTATAGGAAAATGACATTTTTTTCCTTCGTGTGTGTGTGCATGTGTGTGTGTGTGTGTTTGTGTGTGTAGGTCTCATTCTGTCGCCTAGGCTGCAGTGCAGTGGTGTGATCTCGGTCAACTGCAACCTTCACCTCCCGGGCTGAAGTTATTCTCCTGCCCCAGCCTCCCGAGTAGCTAGGACTACAGGTATGTGCGACCCTGCCCAGTTAATGTTTGTATTTTGTAGATATGGTGTTTTGCCACATTGCACAGGCTGTTCTCGAATTCCTGGACTCAGGCGATCAGCCTACATCATAATCTTTTTCAATTATTTGATAATCCTCAGTGAACTGCACATCTATTAAAATAATTTAATATAACAATGCCTCCTTTGTCGTTTAAAATTATTGTATAATTTTCTATATATCTACTTTATTCCAGTTTAAATATAACAACAAAATTCAATTGAATCATGGATAAATCTTCCATAGTACTAGAAAGAAATAAATGTTTTCTGCCTAACTCCAGTTAGGTAAATAAGTAGAGGCATTTAATAAGTTATCTGCATTTTCTAGTTTCTCACATGCTTTTTAAGATGAATAAACAAACAAATAAATATTGAATGTTCTAGGCTGAAGCAATTTCAAATAAGGTATCATTATTTGAGTTCTACTCTAAGCCAAAAAATAATGTTTTGCAATCACTTTTGTTTCAAAAAATCACTAGATTTTTTGCCCTCATTTTTATTTCTTTCCCTGAAAGGAACATAAAATACTTTGTTCATGCTGGGATCCAAGAATCATTATCAAGGTTCTGTTTCCAGTTTAATAAAATGTATATTTTCATTGGGAAATTCCAACCCAACTAATTGTCTTGGAACATAAAATGTGATAGGTGTGACCTAGTTATATGAAGCCTGTTTGTTCTTTCTTTGGGTTTTATGCTCCTTACTGTGGACGGGCAAGAAAAAGCTCACATGTGAGTGTTCAACAGTAGAAAAAATATGAAGGTTTGCATGGGGTATTGTGGTCACCTCAGGGAAAAGGGGCTAAGTCGTCTAGGGGACTGGAGACTCCATATAATGAAGAGATGGCAAGAACAGTGTAAATGAGGAAATGGGTTGTGCCCATTACAGGGAGAAAGGAACATTGAACAATTTAACTAAAATTTCTTAAGATAAAGTAATCCTTGTGACATGAGAGATAAAGATTGAACTGATTATATTTTTAAATTAAAAGACACAATCAGTGATAATATATGCTAATGAAATTAAGAGACCAGATATTTATGTTTGTTTGTTTTTTTTTGGTCATGAAGTTTGAATAATTAGTTTCACACATCCCAAGTAGATCCCATATCTGGAAATATGCAATTTACACTGTCTCTTTGCCAGCATATCACAAAGTCACTGGAGAACGTGCTCCCTGGCTCTCCCAGTTCTTTTATCTGGTTTCCTGCTCCCTTCCCATAGGAGTTCCTCAAGGGGGCCTGCTCTGTCACCCACCCCCAACCCCAACCAGCTCAGGTTCTCCAGTGAGAAGTTCTCACAGTTCCCTGCACTTTTCTATAAGTTATCTCACATGTGTTTAAATATTTACGTTGTAATTATTTATTAATGTCTAGCTTCCCTCATAGACTATATGATCTATCAGGGCTAGAGATTTTTTTTTTTTTTTGGTCGTATTTGCCATAAATGTCTCCATTTCTTGAGTCCATGCTTGTCTCTTGTGGCTCTAAACTTTGCTATGTATAAATAAATGACACATTTCTTATTCCACCACATTTAAAACTGTCCAAACAGGTATTGTACTAAAACTTATGTAGTTTTTGTCTCTAGGTAAAATTTTTCTTCTTTGTATTTTTGGATCCTGAGCTAAGCTGTACTCTGCTCTTTGATTGTGCTTCCCATTCTAATTCATTTTTAAATAAAAAAAATAAAATTCTGTAATCCAGAATATAGCATTGGCTTTTCAAAATTGAGAACAGCTGCATGTTACAATAATTCAGTTCACAGTATTAGTGGAATGTACAAAATACTGTATTTTTCTTCTGACCTCATTGTAAGCCTCTGGAAAAATAATGCACACCTGTCTGTCAGTTTCAGAATAAACAAAAATGATCAAGAAACTTTATTTCACAGCTAGTCATATACTGAGTTCATGTTTAAAATTTTATTACTGCACGTAACTTTATCTAAGAGAGAGATTGACTGTGGGCCACGGATGGGAAGTGATTCACATCAAGTTGCAAAAGAATGTAACTTGACCACGAGGCAGAGTGTCTATGTTAAAGCCAAAATGTCTTTGCAAAAAGTTAACCCAAATTTGGATCTACTATAAAGTATACAAACTGAGAAGAGAATAAAAATTCTTCATTTTGGAATTTAGGGATGGGAGAAAGATATAAGCACATATTTAATGGTCTTTTATATTGACACTCTGGATTCATTTTTCCCCTCCTAAAACAAAACCAGATAAACCAAATAATTATTCTATGACCTAGGATTGACTTTCTGTAAATGTACATTTTACTGATAAGTTATAAATAGTTTACGATGATTTTAAATTAAAACCAGAAGTTAAATTTAGAGCATGGAAGAGATAAATAAGTTAACTTTCAAAAATGTAGTGTTTTAAACTGCTTTATCATATATCAAATCAAAAACTCTCCAAGGACTCTCTCTGGCTGTGATCAGAGATATTCTTAGCACAGTCTTTGTCTGTTCTGGTAGCTGGAATCTATGAGCTTTTGCTTTGGTAATTTTACAGTCACTGGGGCTATTTATATGGAAATATCCATTCTGGCTCTCACATTAATAATTGTTAATGATATGAGAGTTAAAAGTAGGAGCTTAAGTCCCAGGGCATTTGGAGACATTACAATAGATTGAAAAAGTCCAAAGCATAGGTAATTGCATATCAGTGGTGTTTGTAATGATCACAGGGGACAAATAATTACATCTAAAGGATTGAGGATAAGATTAAGTCTGGGAATAACTAAGTGTGCTAATGACTGGTGGATGAACAAGGCTTTGACGCGGAGGAGTGTTAAAAACCAAGCCCTGTGGACTTAAAATATTGGCTCCTCTGAATCTTTTGGAAAGCCTGGAAGAAATAGCAGGGGCTTCTAAAATCTAGGCCTCTATTTAAGTCAAGCCTCTGCCATGCTCTTTCTTGTGCAGTGCAGCCTTTGGCAAATTACTGGCTTTCTTTACTCTCAGTTGCCACAGCTATAATACGGGTTATTCAAGTCAGTATTAAATGTTACAGTGTAGTTAAGTAACTGGCACATAGAAGGTGCTCAATAGATGATGTCTATTGTTTAAGAGATAGTATAATGGAGTGGTTTAATGTCCTTGCTTTATTACTTACTAGCTTTCCCATAAGATTATTAGTTTCTTAAAGTTTTTCCTTCACTGGTAAAATAGGAAAAATAATACCAAAATTGCAGACCTGTTTAAGGAACAAAATGAGTTAATGCATGTGACATCTTAACATATTACCTGGTGTGTGGTTAGCTCTAAACAGATTTAATTATAATTATTAATATAATCACAAGAATGATCAGTAATATCATTCATTTGGCCTTGATATGCCTCAGGTTTTTTTTTGTCTCTAAAATTAGATTTCTCTAGAGCATTTTTGCTCATAAAGAAAAGTCTAGCCATTAGCTTTTGTAAGGAATGAAAACAAAGACTATAGGAAACTGGACACCCTGCCCAGTGGGAATGTGGCCCTTCTGGTTTATGGAGAGGGATAAGAAATGGGAATAATAGATGTTATTGTTTTCAGTGAAATACTATATTGTTTCCTGTTTTAAAAGTGCTTTAAGGAAAAGAAATGCTAGGCTAAGTCCTGAAGACCTAGAAATTTTGATTTTTTTTTTTTAAAGGTTTTACTTTTATTTCAGTCATTTCTGTTTTTCTGTCACCTATTGAGTGTTTCAGGAAATGGCTTTTTGTTTCATTTAATTTATGCACACATCGGATTAGGTGTGTGTTACGCCTATCATGACCTCAGAAATGGTCGATGCCAGCTAATCACCATCCTAAGTTTTACTGACCAGTTTCAAACATATAAAACAAGACCTAGTAGAGAATATAAGCAGCATTAACTAGTTAGCTAACTAGCCCCAAACCTTCCTGTGCAGCCAACAAAATACTTTCAAAAGTATCTGCAGTTACCTGAGTCTTTGAGGTAAACATTGCATTAAGGGAAATAATTCTTTTCCATTCATATCTTTGCAGTTTTAGACTCATTTGTATCTATTTAGTGGGCTAACCCATGATCATATACCTGTAAGGAGGATCCTTATCATTTGTTATCATTGCTAGGGCTCTCCAAATGCCACCACACAGAAAAGTAAAGTAACTAATCAATAGGTACTATTCTTAATTGCAGAGTTATTATGCTGTGGTCTAAAGTGTACATCTACAACTTGCCCATACTGAACACAAAAGGAGGAAACAATGTTGCATGGGAGCAAGATGTAGAGGAGGAACAATATCTTCTCTTCACCTACCCTCACTTCATGGCTGAGGCCTCCATAGCAAACAATGGATTAGCAAGAGGAAGGCATACACATTACTTTAATACAAGCTTTAAATGACACAGGAGACTTTATAAAGAAATGAAGATGTGAAGAAACAATTAAACGTTAGTTTAGTAATAGTAGGTTTCAAGAAGAGTGGAGAGTTGTGGAAAAATCTGATTGAGCAGGAAGGGTCTGATCTAATGATAATAAACTGGGGGACCTTGGGAAGACCCAGTTGCTCAGATTCTTCTCTGTGCCCTGTCAACCTAAAGGAAGAAATGGAGGCAATTTAGGATAGAGAGTTTATTTGGGCTAAGGTCGAGGACTGCAGCCCACAAGACACTTTCAAGTTGCCCTGGGAAGCACTTCAGAGAACAAAAGAGAGACTCAAACTTTTAAAGAAAAATGGATGAATCTGGATGGAGAGATTACAAAATTGTTTTTCAGGAATTCTCATTGGCTTTCAGAAATAACATTGTTTAACAATTGGCTATACATTGTTGAACTGTAGTGGATTTTCAGTTAGAATGTCTAGTGTATGGCATTGTTAGATTAATTTATAGATATTTGTGGCATCAGTTGGTTTAGTTCCCACATAGTAAGTGCTTTCAAAATGATTACTTAGCTCAAGGACGGGGGTTAAAGTGGTATATGACTGCTGTCTCATTTCCATGCCTCTCTGGGTCTGACAATTTAAAGGGGGCTAGCATTCCTCAGAAAAAAAGTTTATTTTCTTTCTCAGCCTCTTCCTGTCAGGGATAATAATATTCTTTCCCTTTTTGCTGATGACCTGGGGATGGGGAACCTCTCTCGTATGGGTGCTGTGACTTGCTTCAGGGGTAGGTCAGAAAAATCTTTCTACGTTTTATGACTTTCTTTATGGGAGAAGGGCTGAAGTCAGAGAGACCTGTCTGCTTCCTCTCTTTTCTCTAGCTTAGAATACTCAGTATGCCAAAGTGGTGGGATTTTGCGGGAGTGTGTCCTGAACTCCATCAGGGACAAGTAGAAAAATTATTGGAGGTACTATTTTTACCTTTTAACATTTTCTGAGTGTCAGCTATGACCCTGAACTTTAAGCGGGCAACCATATGCAATTTCACATCCAGGTGGTAGAATTAGGTGCCTTTGGAAACTGTGAACTCTTTCCAGGATCCAAGTCTCTGTTTAACACTGTATGCCTTTGGCAGTGGGACAAATTGGAGAAGATAGAGAATTTCCACAGACTATTCTGGGTTACAATCACTTAATGTGGGGATGAAAGGCATGTAAATAGGCTGCATTAAGAGGTTTTGTTTGTTTTCATTTCTCTGTTTTAGGTT
The DNA here is from genome assembly GCF_008728515.1 of Papio anubis. Lineage (NCBI taxonomy): Eukaryota > Metazoa > Chordata > Mammalia > Primates > Cercopithecidae > Papio > Papio anubis. The sequence goes on from NC_044978.1 coordinate 81,641,106, forward strand.
GTTATAGGAAAAAAAATGTTCAGATATCAGCCACTTCATATGATCGGCCTCGTAATTTATGACCAAGTGTGTTAAGTTTTGTCTTACTCTTATGAGGCTCACTGAATGAAAATGTAACATGAAAAGTAAAATTATGGCTGGGCGCTGTGGCTCATGCCTGTAAACCCAGCACTTTGGGAGGCTGAGGCGGGCAGATCAACTTGAGGCCAGGAGTTTGAGATCAGCCTGGCCAATATGGTGAAACCCTGTCTCTACTAAAAATACAAAAAATTAGTTGGGCATGGTGGCACATACCTGTAATCTCAGCTACTCAGGAGTCTGAGGCATGAGAATTGATTGAACCCGGGAGGTTGAGGCTGTAGTGAGCTGAGATAGCACCTCTGCACCCCAGCCTCGGTGACAGAGTGAGACTCTGTCTCAGGAAAAAAAAAAAAAAAGTAAAATTAGAAGGTCATTTTCTCAGTCAATTGTTAGTAACATCACTGTTACTGGTCTACTGTTCTATCTGAACTGTGAGGACTTTGAACACAGAAATTGGTTTTATCTTTCAGGTCTCAGCTCAGCTCAAATTCAACTTCTGCAGAGAAGGATTCTGAGACTCTCCTCCCCATCTGTTTTTTCTCAAAACAACATGTTATTTTATTTTATAATCCATATTACAATTTATTAATTATAAGGAATATAATTTACTGGTGTGGTTTTATTAATCTTTACAAACTTCTCTCTTTCCTAGACTGTTAAAAAAACTCCATCATTTTACAGGCTCCTTAATCATATGTCTCATCTTAGACATTTCTGATGCAAAATCTGAGAGAAAGTAGTGAATTCTTCTGGAGGTTAAAACAATCTGCAGAGTAAGGAAGTGAGAGAGAGAGGGCAGGGAGTGAGGATAGGGTGTGAAATCTAGAAGGAATGAGAGTCTAGAGAATTTTTTACAAAGTGAATCTAGTTATCTGCCACTAAACGTGCATATATATGTATATGTGTTATTTATTAAAGAAATAATGCTTTGAAAATGTCTTATGGCTAGAGAAAAAATTGGTAAAATCTCAAACTTAAAAAAATTGATTTAATATTATAGCTCAAATTGTATTCCATAACATTTCCAAATAAGCTAGATACCCATTAGATTGAAAACTTTTGCAAACATTTGCAACTTTTCCTCTTTATTACGGGGTGTTTATTTCTATTGTACCTCTGGCTCTAAGTAGTCACCTATAAGAGAACATTGGCAAATCATTGGCAAGACACTTCTATTCTTTTCAGGTAATAATTTGCTGGCAAAATGCAACCGTTTTAGCTATAAATAGTATAAATATCAAATACATGTGCATAAATTACTTATATAATCTTAAATTGTCCGTAATGGACACAGAGTCAATGAACATGGGATAGAAGTAACATACGAAAGATTGACTGAATGGGGATCATAGTGGATGGGAGGTAAGACTAGATTGCAGCTTCAACTCGGACAGACTGACAGCAGCATGTGGAGGTTCATATTGTGAAATTTTGCTCCAGAATGACATGAGGAATAAATTAGGAAACCTGAGAAGACCTGCAAGCCCCCTGAAGGAAGCAGATTGTTCCTGCAGGACTCAGGAGACACCCCAAATACTGCACTGGTGTCCATGGCTGAGAGACCCACAGATAGTTCACATCACAGGTCTCCATGCAGCAAAGCCCCAGTACCAGGGTGGAATCTAGTAGACTTGCTGAGTGGCTAGATCCAGAAGAGAGATAACAATCACTACAGCTCAGCTCTCAGGAAGCCACATCCATAGGAAAAGGGGGAGAGTACTACATCAAGGGAACACCCCATAGGACAAAAGAATCTGAACAGCCTTCAGCCCTAGACCTTCCCTCTGACAGAGCCTACCCAAATGAGAAGGAACCAACCAACCAACTCTGGTAATATGACAAAACAAGATTCTTTAAGACCTCAAAGAAAAAAAAGCTCACCAGCAATGGACCCAAACCAAGAAGAAATCCCCTATTTACCTGAAAAAGAATTCAGAAGGTTAGTTATTAAGCTAACCAGAGAAAGGTGAAGCCCAATGTAAGGAAATCCAAGAAATGATACAAGAAGTGAAGGGAGAAATATTCAAGGAGATAGATGGCACAAATAAAAAACAACAAAAACCCCAGGAAACAACGGACACATTTATACAAATGCAAAATACTCTGGAAGGTCTCAGCAATAGAATTGAACAAGTGGAAGAAAGAAATTCAGAGCTTGAAGACAAGGTTTTCAAATAAACCCAATCCAGCAAAGACAAAGAAAAACAAATAAGAAAATATGAACAAAGCCTCCAAGAAGTCTGGGATCATGTTAAACAACCAAACCTGATTATTGGGGCGGAGCAAGATGGCCAAATAGGAACAGCTCCAGTCTCCAACTCCCAGCGCCAGTGACACAGAAGACCGGTGATTTCTGCATTTTCAACTGAGGTACTGGGTTCATCTCACTGGGGAGTGCCGGACTATCGGTGCTGGTCAGCTGCTGCAGCCCGACCAGCGAGAGCTGAAGCAGGGCGAGGCATCGCCTCCCCTGGGAAGCGCAAGGGGGAAGGGAATCCCTTTTCCTAGCCAGGGGAACTGAGACACACAACACCTGGAAAATCGGGTAACTCCCACCCCAATATTGCGCTTTAAGCAAACAGGCACACCAGGAGATCATATCCCACACCTGGCCGGGAGGGTCCCACGCCCACGGAGCCTCCCTCATTGCTAGCACAGCAGTCTGTGATCTACCGGCAAGGCAGCAGCGAGGCTGGGGGAGGGGCGCCCGCCATTGCTGAGGCTTAAGTAGGTAAACAAAGCTGCTGGGAAGCTCCAACTGGGTGGAGCTCACAGCAGCTCAAGGAAACCTGCCTGTCTCTGTAGACTCCACCTCTGGGGACAGGGCACAGCTACACAACAACAACAACAACAACAACAAAGCAGCAGAAACCTCTGCAGATGCAAACGACTCTGTCTGACAGCTTTGAAGAGAGCAGTGGATCTCCCAACACGGAGGCTGAGATCTGAGAACGGACAGACTGCCTGCTCAAGTGGGTCCCTGACCTCTGAGTAGCCTAACTGGGAGACATCCCCCACTAGGGGCAGTCTGACACCCCACACCTCACAGGGTGGAGTACACCCCTGAGAGGAAGCTTCCAAAGCAAGAATCAGACAGGTACACTCGCTGTTCAGAAATATTCTATCTTCTGCAGCCTCTGCTGCTGATACCCAGGCAAACAGGGTCAGGAGTGGACCTCAAGCAATCTTCAACAGACCTACAGCTGAGGGTCCTGACAGAAGGAAAACTATCAAACAGGAAGGACACCTACACCAAAACCCCATCAGTACATCACCATCATCAAAGACCAGAGGCAGATAAAACCACAAAGATGGGGAAAAAGCAGGGCAGAAAAGCTGGAAATTCAAAAAATAAGAGCACATCTCCCCCGGCAAAGGAGCGCAGCTCATCGCCAGCAACGGATCAAAGCTGGACGGAGAATGACTTTGACGAGATGAGAGAAGAAGGCTTCAGTCCATCAAATTTCTCAGAGCTAAAGGAGGAATTACATACCCAGCGCAAAGAAACTAAAAATCTTGAAAAAAAAGTGGAAGAATTGACGGCTAGACTAATTAATGCAGAGAAGGTCATAAACGAAATGAAAGAGATGAAAACCATGACACGAGAAATATGTGACAAATGCACAAGCTTCAGTAACCGACTCGATCAACTGGAAGAAAGAGTATCAGCGATTGAGGATCAAATGAATGAAATGAAGCGAGAAGAGAAACCAAAAGAAAAAAGAAGAAAAAGAAATGAACAAAGCCTGCAAGAAGTATGGGATTATGTAAAAAGACCAAATCTACGTCTGATTGGGGTGCCTGAAAGTGAGGGGGAAAATGGAACCAAGTTGGAAAACACTCTTCAGGATATCATCCAGGAGAACTTCCCCAACCTAGTAGGGCAGGCCAACATTCAAATCCAGGAAATACAGAGAACGCCACAAAGATACTCCTCGAGAAGAGCAACTCCAAGACACATAATTGCCAGATTCACCAAAGTTGAAATGAAGGAAAAAATCTTAAGGGCAGCCAGAGAGAAAGGTCGGGTTACCCACAAAGGGAAGCCCATCAGACTCACAGCAGATCTCTCGGCAGAAACTCTCCAAGCCAGAAGAGAGTGGGGGCCAATATTCAACATTCTTAAAGAAAAGAATTTTCAACCCAGAATTTCATATCCAGCCAAACTAAGTTTCATAAGTGAAGGAGAAATAAAATCCTTTACAGATAAGCAAATGCTTAGAGATTTTGTCACCACTAGGCCTGCCTTACAAGAGACCCTGAAGGAAGCACTCAACATGGAAAGGAACAACCGGTACCAGCCATTGCAAAAACATGCCAAAATGTAAAGACCATCGAGGCTAGGAAGAAACTGCATCAACTAACGAGCAAAATAACCAGTTAATATCATAATGGCAGGATCAAGTTCACACATAACAATCTTAACCTTAAATGTAAATGGACTAAATGCTCCAATGAAAAGACACAGACTGGCAAACTGGATAAAGAGTCAAGACCCATCAGTCTGCTGTATTCAGGAGACCCATCTCACACGCAGAGACATACATAGGCTCAAAATAAAGGGATGGAGGAAGATTTACCAAGCAAATGGAGAACAAAAAAAAGCAGGGGTTGCAATCCTAGTCTCTGATAAAACAGACTTTAAACCATCAAAGATCAAAAGAGACAAAGAAGGACATTACATAATGGTAAAGGGATCAATTCAACAGGAAGAGCTAACTATCCTAAATATATATGCACCCAATACAGGAGCACCCAGATTCATAAAGCAAGTCCTTAGAGACTTACAAAGAGACTTAGACTCCCATACAATAATAATGGGAGACTTCAACACTCCACTGTCAACATTAGACAGATCAACCAGACAGAAAGTTAACAAGGATATCCAGGAATTGAACTCATCTCTGCAGCAAGCAGACCTAATAGACATCTATAGAACTCTCCACCCCAAATCAACAGAATATACATTCTTCTCAGCACCACATCGTACTTACTCCAAAATTGACCATATAATTGGAAGTAAAGCACTCCTCAGCAAATGTACAAGAACAGAAATTATAACAAACTGTCTCTCAGACCACAGTGCAATCAAACTAGAACTCAGGACTAAGAAACTCAATCAAAACCGCTCAACTACATGGAAACTGAACAACCTGCTCCTGAATGACTACTGGGTACATAACGAAATGAAGGCAGAAATAAAGGTGTTCTTTGAAACCAATGAGAACAAAGATACAACATACCAGAATCTCTGGGACACATTTAAAGCAGTGTGTAGAGGGAAATTTATAGCACTAAATGCCCACAAGAGAAAGCAGGAAAGATCAAAAATTGACACTCTAACATCGCAATTAAAAGAACTAGAGAAACAAGAGCAAACACATTCCAAAGCTAGCAGAAGGCAAGAGATAACTAAGATCAGAGCAGAACTGAAGGAGATAGAGACACAAAAAACCCTCCAAAAAATCAATGAATCCAGGAGTTGGTTTTTTGAAAAGATCAACAAAATTGACAGACCACTAGCAAGACTAATAAAGAAGAAAAGAGAGAAGAATCAAATCGACGCAATTAAAAATGATAAAGGGGATATCACCACCGACCCCACAGAAATACAAACTACCATCAGAGAATACTATAAACACCTCTACGCAAATAAACTGGAAAACCTAGAAGAAATGGATAATTTCCTGGACACTTACACTCTTCCAAGACTAAACCAGGAAGAAGTTGAATCCCTGAATAGACCAATAGTAGGCTCTGAAATTGAGGCAATAATTAATAGCCTACCAACCAAAAAAAGTCCAGGACCAGATGGATTCACAGCTGAATTCTACCAGAGGTATAAGGAGGAGTTGGTACCATTCCTTCTGAAACTATTCCAATCAATAGAAAAAGAGGGAATCCTCCCTAACTCATTTTATGAGGCCAACATCATCCTGATACCAAAGCCTGGCAGAGACACAACAAAAAAAGAGAATTTTAGACCAATATCCCTGATGAACATCGATGCAAAAATCCTCAATAAAATACTGGCAAACCAGATTCAACAACACATCAAAAAGCTTATCCACCATGATCAAGTGGGCTTCATCCCTGGGATGCAAGGCTGGTTCAACATTCGCAAATCAATAAACATAATCCAGCATATAAACAGAACCAAAGACAAGAACCACATGATTATCTCAATAGATGCAGAAAAGGCTTTTGACAAAATTCAACAGCCCTTCATGCTAAAAACGCTCAATAAATTTGGTATTGATGGAACGTACCTCAAAATAATAAGAGCTATTTATGACAAACCCACAGCCAATATCATACTGAATGGGCAAAAACTGGAAAAATTCCCTTTGAAAACTGGCACAAGACAGGGATGCCCTCTCTCACCACTCCTATTCAACATAGTGTTGGAAGTTCTGGCTAGGGCAATTAGGCAAGAGAAAGAAATCAGGGGTATTCAGTTAGGAAAAGAAGAAGTCAAATTGTCCCTGTTTGCAGATGACATGATTGTATATTTAGAAAACCCCATTGTCTCAGCCCAAAATCTCCTTAAGCTGATAAGCAACTTCAGCAAAGTCTCAGGATACAAAATTAATGTGCAAAAATCACAAGCATTCTTATACACCAATAACAGACAAACACAGAGCCAAATCATGAATGAACTTCCATTCACAATTGCTTCAAAGAGAATAAAATACCTAGGAATCCAACTTACAAGGGATGTAAAGGACCTCTTCAAGGAGAACTACAAACCACTGCTCAGTGAAATAAAAGAGGACACAAACAAACGGAAGAACATACCATGCTCATGGATAGGAAGAATCAATATCGTGAAAATGGCCATACTGCCCAAGGTAATTTATAGATTCAATGCCATCCCCATCAAGCTACCAATGAGTTTCTTCACAGAATTGGAAAAAACTGCTTTAAAGTTCATATGGAACCAAAAAAGAGCCCGCATCTCCAAGACAATCCTAAGTCAAAAGAACAAAGCTGGAGGCATCACGCTACCTGACTTCAAACTATACTACAAGGCTACAGTAACCAAAACAGCATGGTACTGGTACCAAAACAGAGATATAGACCAATGGAACAGAACAGAGTCCTCAGAAATAATACCACACATCTACAGCCATCTGATCTTTGACAAACCTGAGAGAAACAAGAAATGGGGAAAGGATTCCCTATTTAATAAATGGTGCTGGGAAAATTGGCTAGCCATAAGTAGAAAGCTGAAACTGGATCCTTTCCTTACTCCTTATACGAAAATTAATTCAAGATGGATTAGAGACTTAAATGTTAGACCTAATACCATAAAAATCCTAGAGGAAAACCTAGGTAGTACCATTCAGGACATAGGCATGGGCAAAGACTTCATGTCTAAAACACCAAAAGCAACGGCAGCAAAAGCTAAAATTGACAAATGGGATCTAATTAAACTAAAGAGCTTCTGCACAGCAAAAGAAACTACCATCAGAGTGAACAGGCAACCTACAGAATGGGAGAAAATTTTTGCAATCTACTCATCTGACAAAGGGCTAATATCCAGAACCTACAAAGAACTCCAACAAATTTACAAGAAAAAAACAAACAACCCCATCAAAAAGTGGGCAAAGGATATGAACAGACATTTCTCAAAAGAAGACATTCATACAGCCAACAGACATATGAAAAAATGCTCATCATCACTGGCCATCAGAGAAATGCAAATCAAAACCACAATGAGATACCATCTCACACCAGTTAGAATGGCGATCATTAAAAAGTCAGGAAACAACAGGTGCTGGAGAGGATGTGGTGAAATAGGAACACTTTTACACTGTTGGTGGGATTGTAAACTAGTTCAACCATTATGGAAAACAGTATGGCGATTCCTCAAGGATCTAGAACTAGATGTACCATATGACCCAGCCATCCCATTACTGGGGATATACCCAAAGGATTATAAATTATGCTGCTATAAAGACACATGCACACGTATGTTTATTGCAGCACTATTCACAATAGCAAAGACTTGGAATCAACCCAAATGTCCATCAGTGACAGATTGGATTAAGAAAATGTGGCACATATACACCATGGAATACTATGCAGCCATAAAAAAGGATGAGTTTGCGTCCTTTGTAGGGACATGGATGCAGCTGGAAACCATCATTCTTAGCAAACTATCACAAGAACAGAAAACCAAACACCGCATGTTCTCACTCATAGGTGGGAACTGAACAACGAGATCACTTGGACTCAGGAAGGGGAACATCACACACCGGGGCCTATCATGGGGAGGGGGGAGGGGGGAGGGATTGCATTGGGAGTTATACCTGATGTAAATGACGAGTTGATGGGTGCAGCAGACCAACATGGCACAAATATACATATGTAACAAACCTGCATGTTATGCACATGTACCCTACAACTTAAAGTATAATAATAATAAATAAATTTAAAAAAAAAAAACAACCAAACCTAAGAATAATCAGTGGTCCTGAGGAAGAAGAGAAATCTAAAAGTTTGGAAAACACATTGGGGGAATAATTGAGGAAACTTCCCCAGCCTTGTTAGAAGCCTAGACATCCAAATATAAGAAGCACAAAGAATACCTGGGAAAATCATTGCAAAAAGATCATTGCTTAGGCACATTGTCATCAAGTTATCTAAAGTCAAGATGAAGGAAAGAATCTTAAGAGCTGTGAGACAAAACCACCAGGTAACCTATTAAGGAAAACCTGTCAGATTAACAGCAGATTTCTCAGCAGAAACCCTACAAGCTAGAAGGGATTGGGGGCCCTATGTTCAGCCTCCTCAAACAAAACAATTCTCAGCCAAGAATTTTGTATCCAGCAAAACTAAGCTTCATATATGAAGGAAAGATGGTGTCTTTAATTAGACAAACAAATGCTGAGAGAATTCACCGCTACCAAGCTATCACTACAAGAACTGCTAAAAGGAGCTCTAAATCTTGAAACAAATCCTGGCAACACATCAAAACAGAACCTCTTTAAAGGATAAATCTCACAGGACCTATGAAACAAAATTACAATTTAAAAACCAAAAACCAAAAACAAAAACCAAAGTACACAGGCAACAAATGGCACAATTAATGATGATACCTCACGTCTCAATACTGACATTGAATGTAAACGGCAAATCCTCATCATCACTCACCATCAGAGAAATGCAAATCAAAACCACAATGAGATACCATCTCACACCAGTTAGAATGGCGATCATTAAAAAGTCAGGAAACAACAGGTGCTGGAGAGGATGTGGTGACATAGGAACACTTTTACATTGTTGGTGGGACTGTAAACTAGTTCAACCATTGTGGAAGACAGTGTGGCAATTCCTCAAGGATCTAGAACTAGAAATACAATTTGACCCAGCCATCCCATTACTGGGTATATACCCAAAGGATTATAAATCATGCTGCTATGAAGACACAGGCACACGTATGTTTATTGCGACACTATTCACAATAGCAAAGACTTGGAACCAACCCAAATGTCCATCAATGACAGACTGGATTAAGAAAATGTGGCACATATCCACCATGGAATACTATGCAGCCATAAAAAAGGATGAGTTTGTGTCCTTTGTAGGGACATGGATACAGCTGGAAACCATCATTCTCAGCAAACTATTGCAAGAGCAGAAAACCAAACACCACATGTTCTCACTCCTAGGTGGAAATTGAACAATAAGAACACTTGGACACAGGAAGGGGAACATCACACACTGGGGCCTGTTGTGGGGTAGGGGGATGGGAGAAGGATAGCATTAGGAGATATACCTAATGTAAATGATGAGTTAATGGGTGCAGCACACCAACATGGCACATGTATACATATGTAACAAACCTGCACATTGTGCACATGTACCCTAGAACTTAATGGATAATAAAACATTAAAAGAAAAAAAAGATACAGAATTGCAGAACAGATAAGAATTCACCAACCAACTATGTGCTGCCTTCAAAAGACTCACCTAACACATAAGGATTCACACAAACTTAAGGTAAAGGGGTGGAAAAAGACATTTCAGGCAATGGACATCAAAAGTGAGCAGGAGTAACTATTCTTATATCATACAAAACAAACTTTAAAGCAATACAGTTAAAAAAAAACATAGAGGGACATTATATAATGATAAAAGGCCTTTTCCAACAAGAAAATATCACAATCCTAAATATATATGCACCTAACACTTGAACTCCCAACTTTATAAAATAATTACTAATAGACCTAAGAAATGAGATAGATAGCAACACCATAATAATAGGGGACTTCAATATTCCACTAACATTACTAGGCAGGTCATCATGACGGAAAGTCAACAAAGAAACAATGGATTTAAACCATATCCTGAAACAAATGGACTTAACAGATATATACAGAACATTCAATCCAACAACCACAGAATACACATTCTGTTCAACAGCAGATGGAACTTTCTCCAAGATAGACCATATGATAGGCCACAAAATGAGCCTCAATAAATTTAAGAAAATTGAAATTAGACCAAGCACTCTCGTAGACCACAGTGAAATAAAACTGGAAATCAACTCCAAAATGAACCTTCGAAACCATGCAAATACATGGAAATTAGATTACCTGCTCTTGGATGATCATTGAATCAAAAATGAAATCAAGATGAAAATTTAAAAAATTTTCAAACTGAATGACAATAGTGACACAACCTGTCAAAACCTCCGGGATACAGTAAAGGCAGTGCTGAGAGGAAAGTTCATAGCCCTAAAGGCCTACATCAAAAAGTCTGAAAGAGCACAAACAGACAATCTAAGGTCACACCTCAAGGAACTAGAGAAACAAGAACAAACCATACCCAAACCCTGAAGAAGAACGGAAATAACCAAGATAGAACAGAACTAAATGAAATGGAAACAACAACAACAACAACAAAAAAAAAAAATACAAAAGATAAATGAAACAAAAATCTGGTTCTTTGAAAAGATAAATAAAGTTGATAGACCATTAACAAGAGTAACCAAGAACAGAAGAGAGAAAATCCAAATAAGCTAAATAAGAAACAAACCAGGAGATATTACAACTGACACCACAGAAATACAAAAGACCATTCAAGGCTATTATGAACACCTTTACACACATAAACTGGAAAACCTAGAAGAGATGGATAAATTCCTGGAAAGATACAACCCTGAGGCCGGGCGCGGTGGCTCAAGCCTGTAATCCCAGCACTTTGGGAGGCCGAGACGGGCGGATCACAAGGTCAGGAGATCGAGACCATCCTGGCTAACAATTGAAACCCGTCTCTATTAAATACAAAAAAACCTTAGCAGGAGGTGGCTGAGGCGCCTGTAGTCCCAGCCTTCTTTCTCACGAGGGAGGCTGAGGCCGAGGTAAGCGTGAACCTGGGAAGCAGGCTTGCAGTGAGCTGAGATCCGGCCACTACTGCCTCCAGCCTGGGCGACAGGCCGAACTCAGGTCTCAAAAAAAAAAAAAAAAAAAAAAAAAAAAAAAGATACAACCCTGCCCAAGCAAATCAAGAAGAATTAGATACCTGAGACAGATAATAACAAGCAGTAAGATTGAAATGGTAATTAAAAAAAATCAACAAAATGAAGCCCAGGACCTAATGGATTCACAGCAGAATTCTACCAGACATTCGAAGAAGACTTGGTACCAGTCCTATTGGCACTATTCCACAAGATGGAGAAAGAGGGAACCCTCCCTAAATCATTCTGTGAAGCCAGTGTCACCCTAATACCAAGCCAGGAAAGGACATAACCAAAAAAGAAAACTACAGAGCAATATCCCTGATGAACATAAAGGCTAAAATGCTTAACAAAATACTAGCTAACCAAATCCAACCACATATCAAAAATATAATCCACCATGATCAAGTAGGTTTTACACCAGGGAGGTAGGGATGGTTTAACATATGTAAGTCAATAAATGTGATATATCACATAAACAGAGTTAAAAACAAAAATCACGTGATCATCTCAATGAGGCAGAAAAAGTATTCAACAAAATCCAGCATCGCTTTGTGGTTGAAACTCTCAGCAAAATCATACAAGGAACATACTTCAATATAATAAAAGCCATCTGTGACAAACCCACAGCCAATATAATACTGAAGGGGGAAAAGTTGAAAGCATTCCCTCCAAGAACTGGAACAAGACAAGCATGTCCACTCCCACCACTCCTCTTCAATACAGTACTGGAAGTCCTAGCCAGAGCAATCAGACAGGAGAAAGAAATAAGGGCACCCAAATCGGCAAAGAGGAAGTCAAACTGTTGCTGTTTACCGATGACACGATCATTTACCTAGAAAAGCCTAAGGACTCCTCCTGGAAAAATTTTTTAAAAGTGACATATGAAGGTAATTACTATGAAATGGTTGTATTTGAAATGTACGAAGGTTGGAGTGGCACAGGTTCCATCATATAATACTGTAAGAAATTTTCATTTTATGTGGAAGTTGGATCACAGCCATACCTTGGAATATATCTTTATTTGAAAGAAGAGTTTCCTAAACTCAGATTGACCATCCCCCAACCCTGCCTTCTAAATAATTTTTAAAGTTAACAATGTAGGAGCATTGACTCAGACATCAAAGGAGACTAGAGAGTAAAAGAAAATGAAGCCCATGTCAAACACAATGACACCACTAGGATATTCAGCAGTTCTTCTTCCAAGCTGCTTTATTTGGAAAGACCTGTCCTGCAGCTGTCTATTTTGGGCTCCTAAAGCATTGAGGGCACAACTGTGTTATAATAAGATGTAGACTTTCTGGTAGTAGTTTAATTAATACTTTGTATTCTTTTTATAATCTCAATTCTTTCATCAAAAGAGAGATTTAGGAGTGTTCAAAGGAAGGTTTTTATTGTAATAGCTGTAAAAGGTAAAAGCGTTCATTGGTCTTAGAAGGGAAATTAAGCTCTACAAAAACATTTTTTTTCTAAGTCAAATGTCAAGGTGGTGCAAGGATTGATAGTTAATATTTTAAACAGTTCATAATTTTATATTGTGGTCTTAATTTACTAATATCATAAAGGAAATTATTCATAAGGAAAGTCTGCTATTTCAGACTTTAGAAATTTCTTCAAAATAGCCTCTGAGAGCTATATCAAAGCAAAATTGTTTGACATGGTTCACTATGAGTTTTTTTATACAAGGTGAAGAGTCTGTTGTCTGGTGAATCTAAGTTAAGTTATAAACTGTGGTCCAAATGTCGTTTTGACAGGAGAAGTAGGTTGAACAAGTTAGTGAAGATAGAGGCACCACTCAGTGTGAGTATTTAGGAAGTAAAGCGGCTTCCTCACTCATAATGCTAATGAAAGGAAAATCCTAGGACTTGCTTTAGCAGATTAATGGGCTGCTATATTTTGAAGCTGTTGACAGTTTGTTTTTGTACTTCAAGAAGTGCTATAGCATTCATGGATGGCAAATTATGAGAGATTAATGATCAGTCAGTTTAAAATGAGCAAAGGGTGTGTTTCTGTCAGAGCACTTGATTTATGCAATCATGTTGGCAGTACTAAGTAAACACGCCAAACTTAGGAAACTATGTAGTGGCCATATAAGAACCCAGGGGGTGAACATGGTGGTGATCCAGGCCATAAAGACACAGGCTACCTTTCATGTTTTAATCTGCATCAGTGCATTCGAGGTCCATGAGCAGAAGCTGTTCTCTGGCATCTGCCAGACAAACCCATGTGTTTGTGTAGTTTGTTTGTTTTTTTAGAACATAAAAAAGTTGTAAAGCATAAGGACTTGACAACAGCTGGACTACAGTCTTTGCTGGACTAAGCCACTTCCTCATATTCTAGAGTTTGATTTGCATAAGTCAAATTCTCATGTTTTGTGACTTCAGACTCTAGAATACATTATAGGATGAGAATTGGCTCATTCTTTGAAAATAAAATCTATTAAGGTCATTCATTATCTAATTCCAAACCACTATCACACTACATTTGGCTTTCCCTGCCAAGAAAGTGGCACTCAAGACATTTGGCAAAGCTCTAATTCTGTAAAACTAAGTCCTTTTTGTCTTATGGGATCGTCGTTGTAGGACTCTTTTATTATTGTTTTTTATGCTGTTGGGCATGGATTAGTTTACCTTCCCTGCTCCCTTGAAGGTTTCATTTTATGTGGCAATGACATCAGAGAAGATCCTTTGTTTAATCATTTATTTATTTAATAATAGGTATTCCATATCAACTGTGTGCCAGGCATTGCTCCAGGCATCAACTGTGCTTTCCAGTGTGGAAGTCACTCCCCTGTGTGCCTGTTGAGCCCTTGAAATATAGCTAGTCAGAATTGAGTTGTGCTGTAAGTGCAAGCCACATGCTGGATTCTACAGAGACAGCAACAAAAAAGAAGGTGAAATATTATTTTAATATATTTTTAAATATTGGTTACATGTTTGATACATTTTGGGTATATTGGGCTAGATAAAATATATTATTAATATTAACTTCAATTGTTTCTTTTTAATCTTTCTAGTGTGGCTACTAGAAAATTTAAAGTTACATATATAGCTTACATTGTACTTCTATTGAACAGTCCTGCTTTATGAGCCTGGGTTACATCATGGAACAAAAAGTACAAAAATTCCTGCCCTGATGGACACTACCTTCTAACAGGAGAAAATAAACAAGAAGAACTAAAACATAAACACACAACATTCAATGTCATAAGTATATAGAAAGAGAAAACGAAGAGCAAGTGAAAGGGGTTTTGGATGGAGTACAGATTGTAGTATTCAAAAGAATACTGAATAGGCCTCTTCGAGAAGGTAAGGTGTGAGCCGATGTTGGGGAACAGAGAGTGTTCCAGGCAGAGGTGACAGCTAGGGAAAAGGACCCTAAGGTGGGACTGTGCCTGGTGTATTTGAGGAAGAGCAGAGACTGAAGATAAAACAAACAAACAAACAAAAACCACGGCAGTGGGGAAGGAGGGAGAGTAATGTGGATGAGTCAGAGAGGTACTAGGAGACCAGGAGGCACTAGAACAGCATTGATTTTACTCTGAGTGAAATAAGTAGTCATTAAGGGCTGGCTCCGAGAAGGAACACGGTCTGACTTATGGTACATTAAAAAGACCTCTCTGGCTGCTACTGAGAGAGTCTACTGAGGAGGTGGAGGCCAGGCTGAGAGGTAAAAGTGGAGGGGACTGCCAGAAAGCTACATCCATTTCCTAGGGCTGCAGGATCAAAGTACAGTCAGCCCTTCCTATCTTCAGGTTCCGCATCTGGATTCAACCAACTGTGGATCAAAAGTGTGAGGGGAAGATACATAAAGATAATAATACAACAATCAAATATAATATAAATAAAAACAATATAGTATAATAACTATTTACATGGTATTTACATTGTATTAGATATTGTAAGTAGTCTAGAGATGTATTTGGCTTTCTGTTTGTATGTTAATTTGCTTAAAGTATATGGGAAGATGTACATAAGTTAAAAGCAAATCCTACACCATTTTATATCAGGGATGTGAGCATCCAAGGAGGATTTTGGTATGGCAGGGGTGGAGGAGTTGGGGATGGCGGGTGTTCTGGAACCAATCTTCCATGGATACCAGGGGACAAACTGTACCATGCTTTAGGTGGCTTAAAACAACAGACATTCTCTCACAGTTCTGGAGGCTTGAAATCTGAAATCAAGATGTCAGCAGGGCCATGCTCTCTCTGAAGCCTCTAAGGGAGAGTCCTTTCTTGCTTTGTGTTAGTTTCGAGTGATTGCCGTCAAACCTCGATGTTCTTCAGCTTGTAGATGTATTACTCTAATGTATGCCCTGGTCATCACATGGTCTTCTCCCTGTGTGTCTCTCTATAGCTCTTTTCTTTTCTCATAAGGACACTACTAGTCATTGGATTATGAGTCACCCTAATCTTGGATGACCAAATTTCTACTAATTACATTTATAAAGACCCAGTTTCCAAATAAGCTCATCCCATTGACGTTCTGCTTGGATGTGAATTTTGTAAGGACCTGATTCAACCCAGTACAGAAGGTAATTTCCATAATGCTGGAGAAAGGTGATGGTGGCCCAGATGCTGGTAATAGCAGTTTAGCTTGTGATCCATGCTAAGGACATGATATAGTTATGATACATCTGGAAATACAGCTGAGTGTATTTCCTGTTGAATTGGCTGTAGTGTGTGAGAGAAATAGAGAGCCCAAGTATGGCTCTGGGCATGCCCTAAGCACCTGAAAAAATAGAGTTACCATTGGCTGTGATGGAGGAAACAGACAGCACCAAGTAGGGGAAAGATTAAATGTTTAGTTTTGAGAATATTGGATTTGAGATGTTTGGTAGGCATTTAAGTAGAGATGCCTACTAGGAAGTTGCATTTAAGCATCTCAAATACAGGGGAGAAATCACTGAAGCAACTTGGATTATATTTATTTTATTAATTATGTTAATTTTAATTAAGGTCATTGGATGCTACAACTCATTTATAATATATAACACTCCTCCTCCTACTGAATTCAGAACCATCTGAGAGACAGATGCAGGCAATCAAAACATCACCTTTATTACAGAAAAACTGACATATTTTGTTTTATTTTACTTAAAAATTTTTAGATTCAGAGGCACCTGTGTAAGTTTGCTACCTGGGTATATTGTGTGGTGCTGAGGTTTGGGCTTCTATTGATCCCATCACCCAAATTTTGAACACAGTACGCAATAGATCAGGGGTCTCCAACTGCTGGGTCTCAAACCAGTACTGTTCCATTGTCTGTTAGGAACCAGACCACACAGCAGAAGATGAGCAGCAGGCCAGTGAGTGAAGCTTCATCTGTATTTACAGCCACTCCTCATCACTTGCATGACCGCCTGAACTCTGCCTCCTGTCAGATCATCAGCCGCATTAGATTCTCATAGGCTTGCAAACTCTATTGTGAACTGTGCATACAAGTGATCTAGGTTGAGGGCTCCATATGAAAACTAATGCCTGATGACCTGAGGTGGAGCTGAGGCAGTTGATGCTAACCCTGGGGAGCAGCTGCAAATGCAGATTAACATTGGCAGAGAGGTTTGACTGCACAGAAACCCTTATACATCAATTGCTTGCAGACTCATATCAGAACCCTATCAGTGAGTGGCAAGTGACAAGCTGCATCTGGTGGCAAGCTTTAAGTCAGAATGCAACACTTATTTTAGTCCACATGTGGCCTGCTCATTATTTTATTTACCACTTCCATCTGCACCTTTTTCTTGCACCACACACTTGTCTCAGTCACAGTTTTGGTAAGCCCACCAGCTAACCCCTGGCCAAAATGAGTAAAACACAAATGTCACTGGAGAGCTTCTTTGAAAAGGGGGAAAGACCCAATGGTGAGACAGCAGAAGATTCTAAGACTGCTGAAAAAAATAAAGCTGCATTTAAAAGAAAATACCAAGAGTCTTACTTAAATTACAGGTTCATTGCAACAGGTGATTCACATTCTCCAAGTCTGCTTTGTATCATATGTGGTGACCAGCTATCCAATGAAGCCATAAAACCTTCAAAACTGCTTTGCCACATGGAGACCAAGCAGCCTGCATTAGAAGACAAGCCTTTGGAGTTTTTCAAAAGAAAAATAAATACAAACATGAAGAACAGAAGCAATTATCAAAGGCCATCACTTCATCAAATGTGTCTGCACTGAGCATCATTCTTAGTGGCTAACCACATTGCTAAAGCTAAGAAACCTTTTACTATTGGTGAAGAATTGATCCTGCCTGCTGCTAAGGACATTTGTCATGAACTTTAAGGAGAGGCTGCCCTTCAAAAGGTGGCACATGTTCCTCTTTCAGCTAGCACCATAACCAGACAAATTGATGAAATAGCAGAGGATATTGAGGCACAATTGTTAGAGAGAACGAGTCACCATGGTATGTAATCCAGGTTGACAAGTTTACCAGTGTTAACAACAGTGCAACAATGCTTGTTTTTGTGCGATATGTTTTTTAGGAGGATGTGCATAAAGATATGTTATGTGCACATTTGTTGCCAATCAGCATGACAGCTGCAGAATTATTCAAGTCGTTGAATGATTAGATATCAGGAAAACTGAATTGGTCACTTTGCGTCTGTATATTGACAGACATAGTGGCTGCCATGACTGGACGGCTTTCTGATTTCATTATTCAGGTCAAAGAGGTTGCTTCTAAATGTGAGTCTACACACTGTGTTATTCATGGAGAAATGCTGGCTAGCTGAAAAATGTCACTGAAACTTATTGTTTTGTAGAATGTGATTAAAATTATCAACCACATTTAAGTACATTCCCTTAACTCACGTATGTTTGCTCAGCTCTTTGAGGAGATGGACACAGAGCACACATGTCTTCTCTTCAACACAGAAGTAGATGGCTTTCTAAAGGCTGATCACTGGCCAGAGCTCTTGAGTTACAAGAGCTGCTCCAGACATTTCTGTTGGAAAAACAGTTACCACTGGCAGCACATTTCAGTGACACAGAGCGGGTCGGCAAACTTGCTTGCTTGTGTGACATATTCAACTTGCTAAACAAACTCAATTTGTTACTTTGGGGGAGAATGACAACTGTGTTCAAGTTGGTAGATAAAATGGCTTCATTCAAAGCTAAACTGAAATTATGGGGGTGATGAGTGAATATTGAGATTTCTGACATATTTCAAACATTAGCAGAGATTTTGAAAGAGGCTGAGCCAGGGTTTATGTGTTAACTTGCTTAGGATTATGGCCTCTAACTGCATCCCTGTCGCTGCAAAGGACATTATTTCATTCTTTTTATGGTGGCATAGTATTCCATGGTGTATATGTACCACATATTCTGTGTCCAATCCACTGTTGATTGGCACCTAAGTTGATTCCATGTCTTTGCTATTATGAATAGTGCTGCAATAAACATGCAAGTGCAGGTGTCTTTTTGGTAGAATGATTTATTTTCCTTGGAGTATATACCCAGTAAGGAGATTGCTGAGTTGAATGGCAATTCTATTTTTAGTTCTTTGAGAAATCTTCAAACTGCTTTCCACAGGAGTTGAATTAATTTCCATTCTCACCAACAGTGTATACGTGTTCTTTTTTCTCTGAAACCTTGCCAACATCTGTTATTTTTTGACTTTTTAATAACAGCCATTCTGACTGGTGTGAGACGGTATTTCATTGTGGTTTTGATTTGCATTTCTCTGATGATTAGTGATGATGAGCATTTTTTCAATGTTGGTTGGGTGGTTATATGTCTTCTTTTGAGAAGTGTTTGTTTATGTCATTTGCCTACTTTTTAATGGGATTGTTTGTTTTTTCTTATTGAGTTTATTAAGTTCCTTATAGATTCTGGATATTAGTCCTTTGTCACATGTATAGTTTTGCAAATATTTTCTCCCATCACGTAGGTTATCTGTTTACTCTATTCGTAGTTTCTTTTGCTGTGCAGAAGTTCTTTAGTTAGGTCCCAACTGTCAATTTTTGTTTTTGTTGCATTTGCTTTTGAGGACTTAGTTATAAATTATTTGCCTTGGCCCATGTCTAGAATAGTATTTTCTAAGTTTTCTTCTAGAGTCATTATAAATTGAGGTCCTACATTTAAGCCTTTAACCCATCTTGCATTAATTTTTGTATATGGTGAGAAGTCGTGGTCCAGTTTTATTTTTCTGTATGTGGTTAGCCAGTTATCGCAGCACCATTTATTGAAGAGTGAAACCTTTTGCCATTGTTTATTATTGTCAACTTTGTTGAAGGCCAGTTGACTGTAGGTGTGTGGCTATATTTCTGGGTTCTGGGTTCTGTTTCATTGATCTATGTGCCTATTTTGGTACTGGTACCTTGCTGTTTTGGCTATTATAACCTTGTAGTATAGTTTAAAGTCAGATACTGTGACGCTTCCATCTTTGTTATTTTTGCTTTGGGTTGTTTTGGCTTTTTGGGTTCCTTGTTGATTCTGTATGAATTTTAGAATAGTTATTTATAATTCCATGAAGAATGTAATTGGTATTGTGATAGTAATGGGGTTGCATCTGTAGATTGCCTTGGACAGTATGGACATTTTAAAGGTATTGATTCTTTCAATCCATGAGCATGGAATGTTTTTTCATTTGTTTGTGTCATCTCTGATTTCTTTCAGCAGTATTTTATATTTCTTCTTGTAGAGATCTTTCAACTACTTTGCTTGCTGTATTTCTAGATTTGGGTTTTTTTTTTATTGCTATTGTAAATCAGATTGTATTCCTGATTTGGCACTCAGCTTGAATATTATTGATAAATAGAAATGCTACTGATTTTTGTGCATTGATTTTGTATCCTGAAACCTTACCAAAGTCATTTATCAAGTCTATGAGTCTTTTGGCAGAATTTCGAGAGTTTTCTAGGTATAGAATTATATTGTCAGTGAAGAGAGATAATTTGACTTATTCTTTTCCTATTTGGATGCCTTTTATTTCTTTTTCTTGCCTGATTGCTCTGACTGTGTTACTGGAAGTGGTGAGAATGGGCATCTTTGTCTTGTTCCAGTTCTCAAGAGAAATGCTTCCAACTTTTGCCTGTTCAGTACGATGTTGGCTATGTGTTTGGAATGATTCATGAATTTTCATGTCATTCTTGCAAAGGAACAAGCTAATCTTTATATTATTCCAGTAAAATGAGCACCAGAAAAGCAAATAAACAACAACAACAACATGAAACATATCAATGAGGAGGAAGATAGGAAAATAGTAAAGTACAAGCCTGAGATGAATATACATATGGGCAGGATTTGTCTGAGCAATAGATACTTTTGGCATCTTAACACTAAGAGGGATCGTAAAGGAATTTTTATTATGTAGAATAGGTCCAACTGCATGTGAAAGATATGCCCAAACTAGAACTAGTTGTACAAGTTTGCAGTTATTTCTCTCACAAAGAGAATATCCAGAGGGCTGGGGTAATGAGTCTACACCACAGAGTCATCAGTGACACCAATTGCATACAGATCAGAACTCTGCCAATCCTAAAATATGGTTCTGATTCTCATGGTCTGAGATTCTAAGCTCTGATTATTATATCTGCATTCTGAATAAAATGGAGGAGGGAAGGAACACACACATCCATTTTAAGGAGTTTTCTCATAAGCACCAAACAAAACTTTTATTTATCCCTCATTGGCTATAACTTCAGTTATATCAAGCTTCAAGGGAGTCTGAGAAATACAGTCTTGTAGTTAGATGGCAAGGTATCCAACTAAAACTTGGAGCCCTGTTATTAAAATAAAAGGAATGAATGAATGTTAGGCATCAATTTATAGTCTCAGCCTCGAAGTTAGACAAATAAACCAGGGTAAGAAAATAAAAAGGAACAAAGAGAACATAAGCATTGATTCCAGCAAACTGTGCCTGTAGTGGATATATTAAGTAAAGGAAAGAAACCAATTTAAGAACCGCTTTAAGAACAAGGTTTAACTGCTAAACACTTGGAGGAAAATTAAGCACTAGAGACATATATCCTAATAGGAGAAAAAGATGTTCCAAAGGAAAGTATTTCCACTGCATTTGAAAGAACTCGTTATTCAATGCCCAGAAAACTCAAAAGCTAAGGAAAAGGTAAGCTCTGGAGAAGAACACATGGCAGAAATATTCATCTTTGTTAGATCTTTAGGGACCCAGATTTCAACCATAACTTCAATTTAGGGATCTCCAACTGAGACAATTGTAAAGAAAATAAAGTAACTGCCCCTCTGAGGCAGGTTTCATGGGCCTAAGGAATGCCATAGAAAAAGTTGCCAGCAATAGCTATTATGAATAAAAGCACCAGTCCTACTTACAAAAACATATTGGAGTCTTTATCACCACACAGTATGTTTCAACATCCCTATTCCTTTCCCTGAAATCATGTTTCCATAAATTTATATAGCATGTTTTTTTTTTCAGAGCACAGGATCTTTCCATTGACAGCATTAATATTATGCTTCTTGATGTTTTCCTAAATGCTATGCTAGCTCCTTATTTGGGAGCTTGCTGCTATTAGTGTTTATTTCATTCATTCAACAAATATTTTGAGCATGATGTCTAATGGTAACAAATTAATATTTTTCTTGGGAAACACCATGAACAAAACAGACAAAGATCTCTCCCCTCACAGATCTTAATTTCTAGTAGAGGCAGAGAGAGAATAAATAGTAACAGAATAAATAATATAGTCTGCTAGAGATTAAGGAGTGTTGTGGAGAAGAGAAAGAGTAGAGCAGGGGTAAGTAGAATCAAGAGTGCTGGGGTATGGGCTGGTTGCAATATTAAATAAGGTGGTCAGGGTGAGCCTCATTGAGAAGAGGACATTTGAGCAAAGTCTTGAAGTCATTGAGTAGTCAACCAAGCAGATAACTGTGGGAAGAGCGTTCTAGGGAAAACAACCGGAGCAAAGGCCTTCAGATGGGAGTATCCCTGGTGTGTATGTGAGACAGAGGCCAATGTAATGTGAGTACAGTGAACAAAGCGGAAGGTGGTAGGAGAGTCAGAGAGGTAATTGTGGGACAGCATGTAGGACCAATTAGGTCACTGCAAGACTCTGGCATTTGTTTTGGGTGAAACATGGAATGTTTGGAGGGTTTTCAGCAGAGAAAAGACATATTCTGACTTCAAATTTAAAATAATTACTCTGTCCAGTGCACTGAGAATGGGCCAGGAAGGTGGCGTGTATTGGAGGAAGTTTGAAAGCAGAGAGGCCTGTTAAGAGAGGGCGCAGTTGAGAAATGATGGCTCAGACCTAGGTGGCCAGTGGATGTAAGGTTATAGATATAATATGAAGGTATAATCATCAGAAATTTTGATGGATTAGATGCAAGGTGTGAAAGAATGAGAGGAATCAAGGCTGATTCATGAATTTACCCTGAACATCTGGAAGGAGGAAGATGTTATTTCAGTGAAGTAGGGAAGGCTGCAGCGAAAGCAAATTTGAGACGGGATGATTGTTCATTTGCAAGTGAATTAGCTCATCACAATATAATTAGCCTGAGCTAGCAGCTCCATCAGCAAGGAAATTAGGAGGGACGCATGCATAGTTCAGTCTGTGCTGTACTCAAGGGTATGCTTGGCTCGCCCCATAATGGTAATGGCAAAGATCCAAGCTTTCGGTAGTATACTTCTTATTAGTCTGACTCAGTATGAGATCCTGGTGATGTGCATATGGTCTCTTGAAATTACTGATTACATCTTGCAATTTCTTCTAACTATTCTTTGTTCCTTTCCTCCCACAACGTGATAGATTCCCTAATTACTAATACTTGCCTGTCACATTTTTCTTTACGGCATCCCAATTTTTTTTTCCAAGGAATCCTCTTCCCCACTGTTTCCCACATTATTAGTCATCATCTTGGTGAAAGCTAGAATCTACTTCTTCAGCCTCCCATTCATTCTTTCGGCCCACAATATTCTTCTCATAAATTCTCTCTCCGTAAGACGGTCAGAGTTGGTTTTCATGAGTATAATGAAGAACACTGGCAGATATAGTTATATCTTTATTTAAAGGAATAAAAAATAAAATGTACATTTTAACATTAGAATTCCATATTACAAAGATTATTGTACATTGACTTTAGAAAGATAATTAACATGCTTTATGCAGTTTTATGTGAAATTAACCTCATGAGCTTTAATCCTGTCACATTGTCAACAAATACTATCAAAAAGTTCAAAAAATATTATGAAACAGTTTGATAAAATGGTCCCTGGTAAGCTCCCTAAGCTGAGTTTTCTTTGCTCAGACTGTCTAAGCTAAGTTGGATTCACGAGCTTAGTTGTCTCTACAAAGAGAGGTCTGAAGGGGATTTTGCATGAAATCAGAACTCAATGACCATTGGCATATATTCAGTCTTTATATATCTTTCAACTTTGTCTCTAAACTGATGATTTAGCCTTCATTTTGTCTTAACTTATATTTATTTTTAATACTTTCCCCAGTCTGGTATCAAATTGTTCAATACAATGAATACAGTCTGGTATCAAATTGTTCAATACAATTCCTAAGGAGAAAATGTTTTTGTTTCCTTCTTTTCTTTTTAGCTCCTGAGTATAACCCTTTTTAGGTCCTGACTTACCATTATTTATCTTCTGGGTTCAATGAAGCATTTTCATTTCTTTAAAAGTATTTTTAGGCCATTTAACATATAAATTATACAAGTAAGAACAAGGAGATAGTGAAAAAGAGCCATTAAAAATTTTAATAAGAATTTAAATAGTATTTTCATTTTCAAAATACAATACTTCGAAAACATTTGGTGACATATTTTTGTTGAATGGAACATTGCCACATCTTCTTTCCTACATAATAATAAACCATTTTTATTTTTATATTTATAAATGCCAAATAGAATGATTATTTCAATGAGTTTCTTCATTTGTAAATTACATATTTCCTTCCAATTACTTGTATACATGAGCTGTGTATATGCAGCTATTCTAGCGTTTTTTTCACTTTCGACAATGTCAAGTAAATTTTGTCGCAAAAACATTATAAATACTCATCCTTTCAGCAAAACAGTATAATTTAGATTCTTGTTTTGAAATACTGTAAGATGAAGTATTTCTTGCTAAATGATTAACTAAATGAGAAAATCATATTTTCTAATTGTCAATATACTTCTAAGCACTTCATAGATGTTAACTCATTTAATCATTTAATCTTCACAGCAACCATATAGAGTAGGGAGTCAAGGTCCCGTTTTATAGGAGAGGAAACAGCTACATAGAGACTCAATAACTTGTCCTTTATCAAATACCTAGTATGTGGCAGAGCCAGATTCAAACCCAGGCAATCTGCTCTTGACCAACACACTACACTCTCTAAGAACAAAGAGTATAAACTTACAGCCCCAAAGAGGGTTTTTATTTTTTGTCATTGTATTTATAAAAATGAATATGCCATGAATTTTTCTTTTCTTAGAGATTTTTCATAGAACAAAGAGAAATGCTAACAAAACGAGGGAGGCTGGATGTACAGGAGGGAAAGGGCTAAAAGATGGCTCAGATTCACTGTTAGAGTAGGAAGGTGGAGGGAGCAAAGGAGGTCCAAGTGAAGGCATTACCTTGTTTTAATTTAATCTGTCACTTATTCATTCAACAAATATTTATTGGTCACCCACTATTTACTGGGCACTTGTTAGGCAAATAATAATAAAAATAAACATGTGAGACTGTCCTGGCTAACACAGTGAAACCCTGTCTCTACTAAAAATACAAAAAATTAGCCAGACGTGGTGGCGAGCACCTGTAGTCCCAGCTACTCAGGAGGCTGAGGCAGGACAATGGCGTGAACCCGGGAAGCGGAGTTTGTGGTGAGCCAAGATCGTGCCACTGCACTCCAACCTGGGCAACAGAGCGAGACTCTATCTCATAAAAGAAAATAAATAAATAAATAAACATGTATTCCTGTCCTTATGCAGCTTAGAATGTATCAGGGAATGTGGACATGAAGCCAGTAAAGTGTGATAAATGCTATGAAACGTCTTCTTCCCTAAATGCTTTCTCTTGATTTTCTTTAAGCCCCGTGAACCCCAGGGCTCTCTCCTGTGCCCTCTTAACTCCTCATTCATAGCTTCTCAGCAGAGTCTCTCATAAATCCAAAAATACCACTTACCTAGTATATATGGTTGTCTTCCAAGTATATGTTTCTTGCTCCGTCTTTGCCCTGAGATTTAGACTGATACATTTAACTGCTTGTTCCAATCTTACCCACTAAAGTCTAGCTGACATTTCAAATGCAATTTGAGTGAAAATGAACTTGTTTTTTTCTCAAAAGCTGTTTTTTCTAAGGTATTCCCAATGCTAATAAATGGTGATGCTATCTATCTATTTCCTAAGTGAAAACCCTAGAAGTCTCTAAAGACACATTCATCTCCTTCAGCTTCAATCTCTAATCACCACATAATTCTATCAATTGATGGTTTCCTCATTCCCACTTTTTTTTTTTTTTTCAGACCACCATAACTTCTTGCCTGTATTACTGTAGTTCTCTTTTGTGCTAAATTGTACAAGCAAGTGACAGCATTCCTGATCTAGTAATATGTTTTTAGTTTTATTGTTTTTGATCACAGACCATCAACTTTGCTATTCCTGCTTTTTGAAATTTATTAATATTTTCTTTGTGGCACAAAAAAGTTAATTTTTGACAATGTGCTGTTAGTGTTGAAAAAAATGTGCATTTTTGCCTTTAGGGTACAGAGTTGGATACCAATCAATTAAACAATGATTATGTTACCTTAATAGTTAGGCTGTTAGGTCAT
This sequence comes from Papio anubis, assembly GCF_008728515.1. NCBI lineage: Eukaryota > Metazoa > Chordata > Mammalia > Primates > Cercopithecidae > Papio > Papio anubis. The sequence continues at coordinate 81,667,392 of NC_044978.1, forward strand.
TCCTGCTTATACTTATTTTTTGGTCCACTTGGTCTTCTAAGACAGAGAGAGGAAAAATAAAATTTTGACTATTAATAGTTTTCCTATTTTTTTGTATTAATTTTATTTTTGCTCATAAGTGTTAATGCTAATTCAAAGCTCCTTGTGATTCAAGTTGTTTCTGAGATTTCTTTGTTTTGTTCTTCTCTCCAGCCACCAGGCATCAGCCCTGTGGAACTGCTCGCCATGCAGAACAGTGCTTCCTGATATCACCCAACATCCTACTCCTAGAATTGTAGGGCAGCATTTTCTTCTTTTCCATGGCTCTGATCCTGGAGCCTGACAGTCCGTGTGGTGGGCACTGGGCCCTTGCCTCTAGTCCCACCAGTACCTGAAAGTGTCCTTGTTGGGGTCTGCCCAGGAGCACGAGGACAGGTTCTGCTCAGGGAGCACGAGGTCTTGTTGGGGTTCTGCTCAGGAGCACACGAGGTCTTGAGCTAGTTCTTGGCTCAGGCTACCAGAGGTCTTGTTGGGGCCTGCCCAGGTAGCACCTTATGCCCCAGCAGGCCCGCCCAGGAGTGTTGAGGTCTTGTTGGGGTTCTGCTCAGGGAGCATGAGGTCTTGTTGGGGTTCTGCTCAGGCAGCACGAGGTCTTGTTGGGGTTCTGCTCAGGGAGCATCTCCTGTTTTGGAGAATATCGCTCTGCAGCCTCCCCTGAGGTGCAACTGTGGCCATGTGTCCCACTTGGAATGCCCCTTGTCTTGACATTCACTGCATCTGGGAGCCTTTGCCACATACTGTGGTTCAAACTTACATACAGTTTTGCTGAAATTGTGTTTGTGTTTCTACTTCTGTTTGTGATTCAGGGATAATTTTTGAAAAGAGAACACAGTAGCTTCTTTTCTGTTTCACTATTTAGAACCCCAAAATACAATTACTATTAAGCTGGCTTCTCTATCTACAGACTTGTTTTCTTTGAGTCAACTTCAGTATTGCTTTCAGAGTAAGTTTTCTCAATGAAAGTATCTGATCACTGCACATGCTTGCTTAAAGCCCTTAAACAGTTCCCCACACTTTGCAAGTTGCAGTTCACAACATATAACACTACACTGAATTATTTGCAGTTTCCCAGTTGTCTAATGGTCTTATTGTTTGTGCTTTTCTATATTCTATTTTCCTGGCTGGGAATAAATGTTTATACCCAAATCCAGCATTGTATTCTTTGGTCTCTTCCTCATTCTGAGACCTCATCCTCAGTCTTTGTCTGTGTTGCTCTGATAGCATCCACATCCAAATATACCACTTTCCTCTTTTATTTGTTCATTTTAGTAGCAAATGTTTATTAAATGTTTACCAAGTGCCAGGTCCTGTTAAGGTCTTAGGTTTACAATCGTAAACAGACAAAATCCTGCCCTCAAGGCTTTAGTAGATTATAATATATGGTGTATGTTGGTTAATCATCTTCTTCATTAGCGTGTGGAATCCCTGAGTTTTAAAGCCTTGTGTCCAAAGTGCATGGGATACAGTAGATCCTCAATAGATGTTTGCCAAATGAGCAAATAAATAAGAGAATGTCCACCTGCATGGGCTGTTGGATGTAGGTAGGCTTCCTCTTATTCATTTGCTCATTTGGCAAAGGCAACTATTACAATAATCTAGCTAAGAAGATATTGGTTCCTAATACTAAACAAGGAAAAAGTGGGCAAGTTTTTGGCACTTCTGAGTTGTAAGTGTTAAATTTTGATGATGGAAGAATTTTAGCATAACTAGGCTTTTTAGATTGGGCTACTAATTGAGGGAACATGGAGGGAAGGGTGAAGCAAGTTGGGAGTTGAGTTTAGTTTTGAACTCTGCAGCACATTCTGGAGGACATTTTATGTGATACATATATAAATATACATATATGTGTGTATATTTATTATAATATATATATTAACATAAATAATATATATAAATAATTACAATAAATATTTAAATTTATTTAATTATAAATTTAATTATTTAACATTATATTTAACATTATATATTATATATTAATTATAATATAATTATATATATTTATATATATTTATGTATAACATTTATATTTAACATTATATATTATATATAAATATATATTTATAATATATATATTATTTAACTATATATTAATATATAATATATAATATATATATTATTTAACAGGATACCAAAGTTGACATGCATATGTTGCATTCCAAAAGGGGTACTAGACCATATGTTAAAACTGCAAAGATATAAAAAAATCTAAAGAGTGCAAATAGAGAAGACTTTTATAAGGAAACATTTGGAAGAAGCTACAAAATATATTTCCTTTTTGCCTTCTTTCCTCTACCCAAGGTGGTTGTTGAGGATAGGGAGGCTGCTTCTAAATTCAATATAGGGTGAGAAGCACTCCAGTGGGACCACATGGAGAGCTTGCTATGTGGCCCTGAAATTGGGGGACATAGAGGTTTGTTGACTGGCATGAGCCTGAGAAAGCTGGAGCAGCTCATACTACCTGAACAGAGGAACAGAGAGTTGCACTCCCTTGCATTGGAGGATCAAAGGTGTCCCTGGGACCATGTGTGAAATCACAGGGAGGATTGGCAGCAGTGGATGTTTTACAAAGAAATCGTGACCAAAAGGGCAGCCGCTCGGGGCCAGGGGACCCCAGTTTAAGGTGGACAGGTATTGTCCATATTACAGGAGTTTCCATTTGAGAGACTCAACGGGGTAGCCTTGAGAAACCCAAAAAAGTACATGTGAGAGAAAGAGCCAGCTGTTAGCATCTGTCAGGCCCACAAGGTGCAAAACCAGCTTCCACAGTGACAGGTATGATCATTTCCTGTTTCTTTTAGCACTCTTCCTTTCCCTACCCAGACATACTTATCAGGGAAAGACAAGAGAGCCAGGCCCCATTCTCCCAAGGCAAGTGACTAGCTCATAGCAGGCCCCAGGAAGGGGAAAAAGAAAAGCTTTAATATTAAATGAAGTTTGGAATTGTGAATTTGATATTGATCTGAGAAGTTTAATTTCTGGATCTGACCTACATGATTTTTGAGTAAGGCAAAAAGGGAGTTTTTTCAGTACCATGAAGTGAGGATTAATACTGGTAAGTATTAAGAGGGTGAGCAGAGGAAGAAGAATGTAGGGAGTGAGATGGCATTGCCAAAGAGGCAGAGGAAGGCAAAGAGTGATATCATGGAAACAGAACCAGGAAAATCCAAGTTCTGTGGGGCTTGAAGCTTATTCAATTATAAGTAACTGAAGTTTATTAAATTATAAATAACTTAATCTTATTACATTACTAATACAAATTAGGTAAAATTAGATATTTATTTATAAAGAGAAAATAAATACCAAAACTTCACAAATCTAGAAAAAAAAATATGACATTTTAATTCGCTAACTGCCTAACACTCTTCTGTAGTATTTTCCCTGTTGTTTTTGACTGCATATTATTTGATTACTTTCCTCTCTGGAAAGACAGGAAAATAATAAAATCTGTCCTTTGGGATGTTTGGTTAAAGTTCAATTTTAATTGTTTAGAATTTAGAAAAGTTTTTTCAGCTTTATCATTCATTATTGGTAATGACAGATTTTTAGGATTATTATAAAATTTGAGGAAAGTTCTATAAAATTTCTTCCACATATAAATACTAATTTCAGAGTATTTAAAGTATCCCATGCAGTTACTATGGCAATTTTAAATAGGACCATGGATTATTTCACTCATTTCCTATTGAGAGGTGGAGGTGCATGTCCCTTCCACTTGATTAGGGGCAGGATTGTTCTTGTTTTAAGTAATATGACATGGTGGAAATATCACTTCTGACGCTCAGCAAAAAAGGGCCCTGAATTTCCCTACTTAGCTGCTGGAACACCTTGCTATTGGAGCCCTAAGCCTCAGTGTTAGAAGTCTGACTACACATAGGCTGCCATGCTTTGAGGAGGATCAAGGCACATTGCAAGGCCATGTGTAGACTCTTTGGTTGACAAACCCAGATGAGTCCTGACTTTAAATTATTCCACTTTAGATGCTAGACATATGTGTAAAGGAGTCTCTAGAGAATTTCAGCCCCCAAGTACTTGATTCTTTCTAGCTGAGGCCCTGGGCATGGTGAACCAGAGATAGGTCATCTTTGCTTTGCGTATTCAAATTCCAAACCCACATTTAAAAACTCTGTTTTACACCCATCAGTTTTAAGATGGTTTGTCATACAACAATGGATAACATAAAGAGTTGCTAAATTGCCTGAATGAACATAATCAACCGTCAGGTGTCAATGTCTTTCTCATGATAGTGGTATAGAATTGATGTCATGTTATTTCCATGGAAATTTATTTTTCCTGTCAAATCCGCAGGAAATTAATAAAAGTGAGTACAGATGTGATTGAGCAAGGTCATCGTAGGCTGAGGGAAGAGCATGGAAAAGCATGAACAAAGATATGATCTAGTCAGGATAGGAGGATACATTTGCATCGAGTGTGGTGAACACACAGGGTGTGCTGAAGCTCAGAAAAAGAGAAGGGAAAAGATGTCAAATGTTAGCATGTACCTGAGAATAGACTATGAAATACTGGTAAGTGGCTGAGGATAGAATAGACTGAATTAAGGAATTGGGGGCCTGATGGTGAATCACTAAATTATTGAAAGGCAATATAGTGTTGTATTGAGATTGTTAACATTTGAGTCAGATAGTACTTACTTTTACTATATCTGCCACTTATAGTCTGTAAAATCTTGTTATAATTATCTATTAAAATGTTTGTCATCCACACAATATATTTATATTTATATCCCTCTGATATGGTTTGGATTTGTGTCCCCACCCAAATCTCATGTCAAATTGTAACCCCCAGTGTTGGATGAGGGGCCTGGTGGGAAGTGATTGGGTCACGGGAAGTGATTGGATTTACCCCTTGCTGTTCTCAGGATAGTGAGTGAGTTCTTATGAGATCTGGTTGTTTAAAAGTGTGTAGCACCTCCCACTTCACTCTCTTCCTCCTGCACCAGCCGTGTAAGACGTGCCTGCTTCCCCTTCACCTTCTGCCATGAAAGTTTTCTGAGGTTTCCTCAGTGGTGCTTCCTGTACAGCCTGCAGAACTGTGAATTGATTAAATGTCTTTACTTTGTAAATTACCCAGTCTCAGGTAGCTCTTTATAGCAATGCAAGAACAGACTAATCCTCTCTAAATTTAAGCTAAATTCATTCTCAACTCAGTTTATCCTTAGTTAGATCTCCAAAATGTCCATGGTCACACCAAATGCCACCTAATATGAAGGAAGTGTGATGGAGTGGGAGTCAATGTGGATGGAGAGTATAGTATTAGTTAATTGAGGTTTAATATCTTACTTTTTCAAGTTAAAAATATATAATTATATGAACACATTTCTAGAGCTATTCCAAGCATGTTGGAAAGATCCTATGTAAATGAAGGATCTTGAAGTTTAAACTTCATTAACTTCATAATACTTCTCCCTCTGCTAATGGAGATGTGAGTTTTCATAATTGAATGATGTCAAAATTACAAAAGGCGTTAAATAGTGCAATGATTGACAATCACTCATTGATTTTACCAATTAAGAGTTCACTGTTGAAATATGAAAATGGTTTCCATAAAGATTTGATGGGGTGTAGGAGTGGAAATTATATTGGTGAATGTTAAAGAATGAAGAGTTTAGCTGGGTGAAAACCTACGAACATCTTTCTGGACTTGAGGTCTAAGTTTTTTGTCTTGTTCAATGCCCATAAAATGAAATTATCTTTAGATGGTCTCCAATTGTAAAAAAAATTAGTGAAGCTTCTAGATCTAAAATTGTAAACACCTTTCTTTCTTCCTTTTTTTTTTTTTTTGAGACAGGGTGTCACTCTGTTGCCCAGGTTGGAGTGCAGTGGTGCAGTCAGCTCACTGCAGCTTCAAACTCCTGGGCTCAAGCAACCCTCTCACCTCAGCCTCCCAAGTAGCTGGGACTACAGGCACAAGCCACTATGCCCAGGTAATTTTTAAACAATTTTTGTAGGGACCAGAGTCTTGCTATGTTGCCCAGACTGATTGGAAAATCCTGGGCTCAGGCAATCTTCCTGCCTTGACCTCCCAAAGTGTTGGCATTACAGGTATAAGTCACTGTACCTGGCCATAAACAATTTTTCAATTGTTATAATTATGTAAGCGCTCATTTAAATTTTGAATAAAGAAGAGTAAACCAGCTGGGCACATCTAGTGGCAACTAACAGAAACCACAGTTAGCCTCATCAGAAAGCAAGTGCTTTGGCCCTTGCAGCAGCTTGTTGCTCTTAGAATTCCTATTGCTGTCGTAACTGCTGGATACTCTGCTGCATGAGACTGCTTTTTATCTGACTAGCAAAAGATAACCCAGAATCCAAGGGGAATCTTGGAAGCACAGACTTCTCCACACTTTCAGAAAATTTGATTATGAAAAGGAATACAAGAGAAAGGGCCTTGCACAGATAATAAAAGGCGGGGGGTGCCTTTTAGAACGGAAAAATTTTGAACTTGTTTTTGACTAAATAAATCAGAAGTGAACTAGTGATGGAAGAAACAGGTCACTGAGGAGATAATTTGTGAAGCAGGGGAAATGACAGAATAAAGGACAGATACGAAAGTTGAAATTGAAGATTGCAGTTATTTGTTTGGCTATTGTTTTCCTGCTCATTTTATCAGATGTAACAACATCTAGATAGATTGGCTCTTTTATCATAATAAAATGCTCCTCTTTATCACTGGTAATTTTTCTTTTTTTTGAAGCAGGGTCTCACTTTTTTGCTGAGGCTGGAGTACAGTGGCACAATCATAGCTCACTGAAGCCTCAAGCTTCTTGGCTCAAGTGCTCTTCCCACCTCAGCTCCCTGAGTAGCTGGGACTATGAGTGCATGCCACTATAGCCAGCTAATTTATATTATTTTTTGTAGACATGAGGTTCTCACTGTGTTGCACAAAGTGGTCTAGAACTCCTGGGACCAATTGATCTGCCTGCCTTAGCCTCCCAAAGAGCTGGGATTACAGGTGTGAGCCACTTTGCCTGGCCTCCCTGGTAATATTTTTTGTTGAAAGTCTTTGTCAGATGTTGATATAGCCACTAAAGTTTTCTTTTTTACTGTTTATTCTCATAAGACTGCAAAACAGCTGTTTATTTTTCCTTGGCAGGCATCATGTTCTATACTACATTTAAGCAGGAACATGGTGGGAACTGTGTGAGTCTGTCTACCAATTCCTGTCGTTCTAAATACTGTGCTCTTCATCTTTCTCCATACTCCCAGGAACCAGTTCAGTTTTGCTTATGCAAAGAGTTGTATCTTCCTCAGGTGTGGAGAAAAATTTTAGGTATTTCTTTTTTTTTTTTTTAATTTTTTCAACTTTCATTTTAGGTTCAGAAGGTACATAGGCAGATTTGTTACATGGGTAAATTTAATGTCATGGGATTTGGTGTACAAATGATTTCATCACCAAGGTAGTGAGCATGGTACCCAATAGGTAGTTTTTCAAACCTTACCCCCCTCCCATCCTCCCCACTAGGTAGGCCCTGGTGGCTTTTGTTCCTTTTGTTGTGTCCATGTATACTCAATGTTTAGCTCCCACCTATAAGTGAGAACATGTGTTATTTGGTTTTCTGTTTCTGCATTAATTCACCTAGGATAATGGCTTCAAGCTGCACCCATGTTGTTGCAAAGGACATGGTTTCATTTTTTAGGGATGCATAGTATTCCATGATGTGTATGTACCATGTTTTCTTTATTCTTTTCACCATCAATGGACATCTAGATTGATTCCATGTCTTTGCTATGGTGAATAGTGCTGCAATGAACATAAAGGTATATGTGTCTTTTTGGTAGAATGAGTTTTATTTATTTGGATATGTACCCAGTAATGAGATTGCTGAGTTGATGGTAGATCTGTTTTAAGTTATTTGGGAAATCTCCAAACTGCTTCCCACGGTGGTTGAAGTAATTTACATTCCCACTAACAATATGTAAGTGTTCTCTTTCTTCTGCAAACTTGCCAACATTTTTATGAGTTTTTAGTGTTAATAACAGCCGTTCTAACTAGTTTCTGAGATGGTAATTTCATTGTGGTTTTGATTTACATTTCTCTAATGATTAGTAATGTTGACTATTTTTTCATGTTTGTAGGCCATGTGTATATGTTCCTTCAAGAAGGGTATGTTCATGTCCTTTGCCCACTTTTTATTGTTATATTATTTTATTTTAATTAATTAATTTATGTATTTTTTTTTTTTACTGCTGTTCTATTTTTATTTATTTATCTTTTTTAAATTATACCTTTTCTGGGATACATGTGCAGAATGTGCAGGTTTGTTACATAGGTGTATGCATGCCATGGTAGTTTGCTGCACCCATCAACTAGTCATCTACATTAGATATTTCTCCTAATGCTATCCCTCCCTTAACCCCCCACCCCCTGACAGGCCCCAATGTGTGATGTTTCCCTTCCTGTGTCCATGTGTTCTCATTGTTTACCTCCCACTTATGAGCGAGAACATGTGGTGTTTGGTTTTCTGTTCCTGTGTAAGTTTGCTGAGAATGATGATTTCCAGCTTCATCCATGTCCCTGCAAAGGACATGAACTCATCCTTTTTATGGCTGCATAGTATTCCATGGTGTATATGTGCCACATTTTCTTAATCCAGCCTATCATTGATGGACATTTGGGTTGATTCCAAGTCTTTGCTATTGTGAATAGTGCTGCAATAAACATACGTGTGCATGTGTCTTTATAATAGAATGATCTATAATCCTTTGGGTGTATACCCAGTAAAGGGATTGCTGGGTCAAATGATGTTTCTGGTTCTAGATCCTTGAAGAATCGCCACACTGTTTTCCACAATGGTTGAACTAATTTACACTCCCACAGACAGTGTAAAAGTGTTCCTATTTCTCCACATCCTCTCCAGCATCTGTTGTTTCCTGACTTTTTAATGATTGCCATTCAAACTGGTGTGAGATGGTATCTCATTGTGGTTTTGATTTGCATTTCTCTACTGACCAGTGATGATGAGCTTTTTTTCATATGTCTGTTGACTGCATAAATGTCTTATTTTGAGAAGTATCTGTTCATATTCTTCACTCACTTTTTGATTGGGTGGTTTGTTTATTTCTTGTAAATTTGTTTAAGTTCCTTGTAGATTCTGGATATTAGCCCTTTGTAAGATGGATAGATTGCAAAAATTTTCTCCCTTTCTGTAGGTTGCCTGCTCACTCTGATTATAGTGTCTTTTGCTTTGTAGAAGCTCTTTAATTTTTGTCTTGCATTGACATTGCTTTTGGTGTTTTACTCATGAAGTCTTTGACCATGCCTTTGTCCTGAATGGTATTGCCTAGGTTTTCTTCTAGTGTTTTTATGGTTTCGGGTCTTACATTTAAGTCTTTAATCCATCTTGAGTTACTTTTTGTATAAGGTGTAAGGCAGGGGTCCAGTTTCAGTTTTCTGCATATGGCTAGCCAGTTTTCCCAGTACTATTTTTTAAGTAGGGAATCCTTTCCCCATTGCTTGTTTTTGTCAGGTTTGTCAAAGATCAGATGGTCATAGTCGTAGATGTGTGGTGTTATTTCTGAGGCCCCTATTCTGTTCCATTGGTCTATATCTCTGTTTTGGTACCAGTACCATGCTGTTTTGATTACTGTAGCCTTGTAGTATAGTTTGAAGTCAGGTAGTGTGATGCCTCCAGCTTTGTTCTTTTTGCTTAGAATTGTTTTGGCTATGTGGGGTCTTTTTCAGTTCCGTATGAAATTTAAAATAGTTTATTCTGATTCTGTGAAGAAAGTCAGTGGTAGCTTGATGGGGATAGCAGTGAATCTATAAATTACTTCGAGCAGTATGGTCATTTTCATGGTATTGATTCTTCCTATCCATGAGGATGGAATGTTTTTCCATTTGTTTGTGTCTTCTCTTATTTCCTTGAGCAGTGGTTTGTAGTTCTCCTTGAAGAGGTCCTTCAAATCCATTGTAAGCTTTATTCCTAGGTATTTAATTCTCTTTGTAGCAATTGTGAATGGGAGTTCACTCATGATTTGGCTCTGTGTTTGTCTATTATTGGTGTAGAGGAATGCTTGTGATTTTTGCACACTGATTTTGTATCCTGAGACTTTGCTGAAGTTGCTTATCAGCTTAAGGAGATTTGGGGCTGAGACAGGTTTGTCAAAGATCAGATGGTCATAGTCGTCATCTGCAAAGAGACAATTTGACTTCCTCTCCTCCTTTGTTTTTTTTTTAATTTTTTTTTTTTTTAATTCTCAGTAAGGCAAGGTACTTCTATAGAAGGGTGCACCCCTACAGATGGAGCAATGGTGAGTGCACACTTGGACAAGGGAGGAGAAGGGGTTTTTATCCCTGACGGACGTGGCCCCTGCTGCTGTGTCATTCCTCTATTGGCTAGGGTTAGACCACACAGGCTAAACTAATTCCAATGGGCTAATTTAAAGGGAGTGACGGGGGTGAGTGGTTTGGCAGAAAAGATGGTTATGACAGAGCAAGTAATTGGAATGAGTCAGGGTGGAGCAGGTAATCGGAATGAGTCAGGGTGGAGCAGGTGATTGAAATGAGTCAGGGTGAAGCAGGTAATTGAAAAAGATTGCTTTATGAGGAAGTTAAGTTTAAAATGAAAAAAGTGGCTTTATGAGAGAAGTTAAGCTGAAAAGTAGAAGGTAAAGAACTGAACATACTGACATATTGATTCTTTGAAAAGAAATTTAGAACTCATATCTAACAACCCCTCTCCTTGTATTTCCTTACAACTTCCTTTTGAAACTTTTTTTAAACATGTCTTGGCTTAGTTGTTTTGCCTGATTTTCAAAAGAAGAAGCTTCTCTGGATAAGGTAAAGGATAGTTAAGGGAAGTTTTAGTAAGTGCTGTTTTTATGAGCCTCTGCATTAACCCACAGATGCATGGTATGACACAGCACCCAACAAGAATAAGTACACACATTACGGCTGTGAGGGAAGTAAGAATTGAGGCTATTATTCCTTTTATTTACCGAACCACTTTTGTAGCCATCCTATAAAGGGGTCATTTACCCCTGAGTTGCAGGCTAACTTATTGGACAGGGCAGTCAGACCTTGCAATGCGTTTGTTATATTTCCATTAGGGGCAGTGTTGTTTGGGATGAAGGTGCAACATTGAGTTTTAATCATGACGCAAACTCCTCCTCTTTCTGTTAATATCATGTCTACGGCTATTCTATTTTCCTCAGCCATCTGGCTAGTAGCCCCTAATTATTTAGCTATTCCTTTAACAGAATCTCTAGTGCAGTGAATAAATCGCTATTGGTTGTAGTAGATGTAGTTTATCCAATCTACATTTTTATTAATTGTCACCTACAAAAATATTGACACAAATCCTGCAGCTATTTGATTTCAGGTTTTAAATTGATCTGGTATTCCCCGTGGGACTCTAATTGTGTCTAAATAGATGTGAGAGTCAAGACCCATAAGGGGCTTCTCTTGCTTTACGATGTTGTCCTTCCTCTGGTTGATGAAATGCCAGGGTGAAAGGGATAGCCAATTGGACTAAAGCACAAGTGCCACTCCAGTTATTTGGCTGAGTGTCCAGTAAAGGTCCATCATAATACCACCACACATCTGCTTGGGGATGAGCAAGGGCTGACTGGTAAACTCTTGAAAGTTCTTAAGCTCACTGCATCCCTTCAGGTCTCCAAGGAATGCTAAGTTTCTTCCCTGTTGTGAGAGACACGAAGTGAACTTAGTGTTGGGAGGTGGAAGCTGGATGGCCCTCGAGACTGACCCACAGAGTGTTGGACTTTGGGATATAGCAGACAGAGCTTGGCATGACTTGTTACCCTAGGCTGTAGAATCCTGCAAAACAGCTACCATGCATCCCATGCCCAGTTGACTGGAGGACCACCCTAGTGGAAAGGGGACAATCCAGGCCTCTGGCCTGCTGTGTGCACAAGCATAACAATTGCTTTTGTTTAATGTGTGGACAGAATATTTGATCCATTCCAACCAGGCATTTGCATCTTGGTATCCTGTCTTAATTGCCAAAGTTTGTTTTAAGTCTTTAACTTTTATGATAGCTATCTTGGTCTTGTCGTTAGATGGAGGAAGAGCAATGGTTCCAGTGTGAGAGGCTTTGGAAGAAGGCTTAGAGGAAGGTGCAGGTGGTGGGGGATCAAAGAAATGCATTTCAAATAATCTAATAGGGTTTTTCCCTGAAACCTCAGCCCCCATACCATAAAACCAGCTTAAAGAAGGGAACTGGCTTTAAAAAGGGGAAGAACGTTGAGGGTTTGAGATAATAATCTGTATAGAATTACATTGGTTTAGCTGACAGTTAGAGGGGAGGGCTGCCCCTCTAGTAAAATGAATGTATGATTTTTGGAAATTACAAAAACTGGTTGGGGCAGTCCATCCTTGCTCTTTAGTGGTCCACAGAACATTGTACTAACTACAGCATAAGAGCTTTACATTGGGGAGAAAGACTCCTGGTTGACACTGGGGTCTTTATCGTAATCTCCCTGGATTACGTGGTCCCAATTCATTAATGCCCAGTCTGAGGAGAGTCAGGAGAGACAGAGGTACTTTTCTGAATTAGAGAGTTGTCTTTGACTTGACAAGTCCCCATGGGGTATAACAAGGTAAGCATTAAATGCAATAGTTTCAGGCAAAATTGACTTGATTATGTTAATAACTAGATGGTCAGCAATAGAGCAAGGAAAGAAGAAAGAGTAACAGGATAGATTAGAGTTGTTAAATTTTTCTTAGCTTTAGTTTGGTAGGGTTTTTCTCCTGTGACCATGGCCCATGACTCTGGAGGGGGCAGCACTTTCTTGACTCAGGTGTGATGAATCCATCCCCTTTTGCTGTATGAACAGCAGTCTCAGTGGTTAGCAGCACAAGGTAGGGTCCTTCCCAGGCTGGCTCGAGTTTTCCTTCTTTCCACCCTTTGATGAGAACGTGATCCTCAGGCTGGTGATGGTTTACCGGAAATTCTAGGGGTGGTACCTGTGCTAAAAGACTTTTAGTTTTGAGGGAAACTAAAGTGGAAGATAAACCAAGTATATAGTTTCTAAGAAATTGATCTTTGTTTTAAATGTGGGGACATCAGCAGTGGAGTTTATAGTCCTTGATGCCTTCTCACTGAGAAATTTCCTTTAGTACCTATTTTTATTAGATTTTAGACCAAAGAAAGCCAAACACCATTTTATATTTGACAATGCTTCCTGTGTGATTTTTATACCAGATAAGGTAAACTTCACCTTTATATTCGTGTGTTATTAATGTTAAACTTAATTTTAATAAAACCTTGTAGGCATATTTATTCAATTTTTAATGTCTGACCATAGGTAAGATTTTTATAGACTCTTTTTAACCTTTTATAATTTTTGTTAAAGAGCAGGTTAGTGCTTTAAGAAAAACCTGTTGTGCTTTTATTTTAATGTCCATTTCACAGAAAAACTGGATGACACCCCTTTGACTTTAGCCAATATGTTTATGCACAGAATTTTCTTTGCAATTAACATTTCAAAACTTGCTTAAACCTTTAAAACAAAATATGTATATATTTTTAACTTTTTAATGTAGGTAAAAATCCACATTCTTATGCCTCCTTATAATCCTTTTACCAAAGGTATATTTTACTTTCCTTATACACTTTGCACATAAACGGCTTCTTCAATAGTTTTACATTCAGGAGGCCTAATTACTTTTAAATTATACAACATTTCTTGCATAAATTCCCTTTTATACCTTTTTTTTCATGACTTTTACAGGCAATTCTTTGACAAGCCTCAACTTTCTGACTTGCTGCAAACATCCCTTTCTTTAAACAGCCAGTTAATTTATTTTAGGACAAGAATTTACCATATAATATTCATTTTTACATACATTCTCCCCCCCGCATTTTTTTTCTCAAAGATAATAACCATTCTTTTCCAAAGCAGACTTTCTTCATCTCGGTGGACTAGACTGTCTAAGGCCACAAGATCAGAAATTAGGATAATACATGTTACACTGTTAACTTTTAGCAAACTACTTTTGTTGAAAACCTTGTAAATTTGGGATTTCAATTATTCTTTGCTACTAATAAGACCTTGTTTTGTCCAAAGTAACTTAGAATTGATATAGATAGTTCCTTCCTGGTTCTGTAAGTGCTTTAAGGCTTGGCTGAGTGCAAACAGCTCAACAGCTTGCAAGGTTGAGCAGATCAATTATTAGGCAATTTTCCTAACTCTGCTTTTACAAGAGTTTCCCTATCAATTACTGAATACCCATTATGTATCATCCTGTCCCTAAAGGGAGTTCCTCCTAGGTGTGGTCAGACTTTTGTATGGTAATTAATTAAGATTTAGATCCTCTGTTAGGAAACCTGCTGGGTTAAGGGAATTATCAGTGGTTAATGTTAAATGAAATCTTTTTTCTGGGCAACCCCATGCTTTAAAGATTTTTTGAGTTAGTAAGCTCCTTCTTCCTTCCTTCCTTCCCTTCCTTCCTTCCTTCCTTCCTTCCTTCCTTTCTTTCTTTCTTTTCTTTCTTTCTTTTGCTTTTCTTTTCTTTTCTTTCTTTCTTTAAGCTAGCTTTTCTTTTTCTTTTCTTTTCTTTTCTTTTCTTTTCTTTTCTTTTCTTTTCTTTTCTTTTCGACTTAGGATAGTTCTGACCTTATGAGGTGTGCTCACATTGAGGTTTCCTCTAAAAGTTATTTTTCTACTTTCTTCTGTTAGCAAAGCAGTTGTCACTACAGATTGAATGCATTTAGGCCATCTGCAGGTTACTGGATTAAGGATTTTTGATTAGGAAGGCTATAGGTTGTCAGTGGCCTCAGTGCTTTCGGGCTATGCCCTTGTTTATACTGACAACAATGTGGTTTTGGAGTGTTATGGGGTCATGGAGAAGACCTTCAATTATCAATTATAGGTTTTAAATTTACCCTGACTTTTAAAGGAGTAGGGTACACTGTTTTCTCTTTACTACTTCTATCTCTCTCTTTCTCTTTCTCTCTTTGACTTTCTGTCTCTCTCTTTCTCTGTCTCTTTGACTCCATCTTTGTCTCTCTGTCTCTTCCTCTCTCTCTGCCTCTCTCTCTTTGACTCCCTGTCTCTTCCTCTCTCTCTCTGTGTCTCTCTTTCTCTCTCTCTTTGCTGTTCTTTCCCTGCCTCTGCCAGCTGCTTATGCTGCTGTTCTCCCTTCTCCTTACCCTTCCTCTAGGGGAGGGACCAGTGGGAGTGGAGCTACTCTTTTTTCCCCTGAAAAAAGGATGCCCAAGATGGACATTAACTCGATCCAAGGGTAAAACTGAGGTCCTAAGAGCTGGTCAATTTTGTCTGACACTCGGTAAGGGTCATCTAGTAGTGGTTTAAGCTCCTTTTTAAAATTCCAGACTTCTGAACTAGTTAGGGGAGTATTTACAAAGCCAATGCCGTCCCCTGCTCCTTGTGGTACCTCTTTTAAAGGGAAGAGGGTTGGGGCTGACCTATTAGGTACAGAGGGAAATGGGAAATTCTGAATATCTTTCTTACATTGTTCTACCTCACACTGGAGTCCCTTTAGAGAGGGGTATTTAGGTTGGAAGGGAACAGGCTAATAGGATGGTAATTCCTAAGATTCAGGGTTTTAAGGAGGTGAGTAGAGGGGAATTTGGAACAGGATCTGAGGTGGCAGTGGCTGAGGGGAAAGATTGGGGACACTGAACAGGGGAAGATAGTCTAGGGGATCCCATGTGCTGGAATCTTTAGGCATGAGAGCTGGCTCCTCTGACTTTTCATTTTGAGGTGCCAGATTGGGTTCTTCTGTATTTATTTTTAAGGGAAAAAGGAGGGCAGGTCCTTGCCTCCAACAAAGGGCATAGCCTAGTTCTTCTTGAGACACTGGACTTTTATCATTAACATATCAGATTAGAAGCTGACACATTACATCCTCATTTGAAACAAACTTTGGCCAGAAGATTGAGGGTTTGAGGATGGATCCCTGAGTCCAAATAAAACAGCAATATTTTATCATTTGTTGATTTTTCCTATGTTTAGTCCTTTCTTTATCCTTCCAGTGTTTTAGCATGAGACCTAGGGCACTGTCTGGGGGGATATCTTTGTTACTATCTTTATCCCCCTTGCTCCTATAAGGGTAAACTGAAGCTGGAGCCAAACCGGGAACGAAGACACAAGGCAAATGGCAGTGAGAATAGCCTTTATTAGGACTCGCGGGTGAGGTTCATTGGTCCAAAGGTGTGGGCTGAGGAAGTCACGCTGAGAGAGGAGGGTAGGGGCTTTTTATAGCCTGAGAGGCGGGGAAGCTGGTTGTGCAAACAGGGCCTGGGGGGTCTTGAAACTACTAGGGCAGGAGTTGAGTAAAGGTCATGAGGAAGGGGTCTTTGGAAACTGTTAACCGAAACTGCTGTTTACGAACTTGTTGAAGGGAGTCTTTAACAAAAGGCCTGCTACGCCAGGTAACGCTGCCATGTTGGGTCTAGATTCCTGCCTAACATTCCAACCTGTTTCTAGTAAGAAAAATGGGGCGATGTGTTCATCTGGCTGCTTCCTGCTGGTATGGGTTGTCGTGGGGTTCTTTGGAGGTCGGAACTCGGGTATGGGGTGGAGCAGCATCTGATTGAAAGTGACCTGGGAGACTTCTTTCATGTGGTCCTGGATGAAGCAGAGGACACAGGGAGCTATGAGTAGCAAGAAACCAATGATTAGGAAGGGGCTTAGAAAGGGTAGGACTTAACCGGCCACAGACGACTGCCACCACCTAAGTGAGGGCCTTGATTTGAGGTTTTTCTGGTGGAGTCTTTCCCAAATCTTTTTTAGAGTGAGGAGATTGGTTTCTACTAGTCCTGACTCATTGATGTAGTGTTCGGCCGGGAAGGGGAAAGGAGGGTATTAGGTTAGAGGAGTTAAAAGGGCTGGGTAAGGGTACCACAACCAGTGGGGGCTTATTCAAGGCTGCATGCAAGAAACAACGAGAGATGTTGTGTACCTCGGCCATGTGTACCACTTGAGCCCCTTCCCTGACTAAGGTTAACCAGGAAAAAGGGTTGCTGCTGTCCTGGGGCTTGCTGCCTGGGCTAGAGCTGAGATGGCTTCCTCCTGTTGTCTGATGTCAGAGGCCCGGCTGACGAGGCTGCTTACCACCTTGATGTAGGCCTTAAAGATCCTGAGTCAGGCCATGGGATAAGACTCACTGTGCCCACCAGTCCTAGGAAGGACAAGATCTCTTCCGCATCCTGAGGAGGCTGGAGAGTTTCAATGAGGCTTATTCTATCTGCTGTGAGGCTTTTGTAGTGGGTGCGAGGAATATGCCTAGGTAGGTGACAGAAGGGCTGCAAAGTTGAGCCTTAGCCGGGGTAACCTGATAACCTCAGTCGCCTAGAAAATTTAACAGTGTAGCAGTATCTGCAAAGGAGCACTCCTAGGAAGGACTACATAGTAATAAGTCATCGACATACTGCAATAGTGTGCTGTGGGTCAGGGGACAGAGGACAACATCCTGTGCCAGTGCCTGTCCAAAAAAATGGGGGCTATTATGGAACCTTTGAGGCAAAACAGTCCAAGTCAGCTGGGAAGAAATATGAGTGTCTGGATCTTCCAATGTAAAAGCAAACAGAAAATGGCAGTCTGGGTGTAGAGGGATGGTAAAGAAGGCATCCTTCAGGTCAAGGACAGTGAAATGGGTGGTGTCAGGGGGAACGCACGAGAGGAGTGTATATGGATTAGGAACAACTGGAAAGGTAGGGACTACTGCCTCATTGATGAGGCGTAGGTCCTGTATGAGATGATAGGCCCCAGAGCTTTTCTGTACAGGCAGGATAGGAGTATTACGTGGTGAGTTGGTGGGAACTAGAATGTGCTGCCAGAGCAGGCGTGTAATGATGGGTTTTAGTCCTTGTCAGTGTTGAAGGGAGATAGGGAACTGGGGTCTAGAGGGGAACTTGGAAGGGTCTTTTAGCCGGATGCAGACCGGAGTGTGGTGCTGGGCAATGATCGGGGTGGAGGTGTCCCACACCCTAGGGTTAATGGGGACTGGAAACGGGAGTGGCGGGTCAGCCTGGCAGGGTTTGTCAGGTGAGAGAAGGGGGAAGAGGAACGCAAGGTGTGGGGAGGGGTTGGGCAGGAAATGAACTGAGGCCCCTAGCTTGGAGAGGAGATCTCGTCCTAACAAGGGGACTGGGCATGAAGGAATGATAAGAAATGAGTGCAAGAAGAGGGAACCATCCAGGCAGCAAGACAGAGGAGGAGTCTGGTGGTAGGTGGAGGGAGTGCCATCAATTCCCACGACCGTGACAGTGGAGGGGTGGCTGGGGCCACTGAAGGAAGGCAAAACAGAGTAGGTAGCCTCCATGTCCATGAGGAAAGATATGGACTTACTCACTACCTGGAGCATAACCCTGGGCTCGGCGAGAATGAGAGGGGTCCTCGAGTCTGGGCCTCTTCAATCTTCGTCGATGTTGAGGAGATGGAAGGCGCCTCCAATACCTGGAGGAGGGTTGTCACTTGGAGGCGCAGCGACCGTCCTTAGGTTGGGGCAGTCTGACTTCCAGTGGCCCATCTGCCGACAGTTCAGACAGGGGCGAGTTGGCTCCTTTAGGTTAGGGCACTGCCTGGCCCAGTGGCTGTCGTTGCCGCACTTGAAGCAGGCACCAGGTGGCGCTCGGGTAGTACCTCTTTTCTGGAAGCTCCTGGAGCCAGCCGGCCTCAGGGCTGCTACCAAGGCCTGGGTTTGGAGTTGTACCTTCTGTTTTAGCCTGGCCTGTCGTTGGGCCTCAGCTGCTTCCTCCCTGGAGTTGTAGACCTTGAAGGCCAGTTTGACTAAATCCTGGATGGGAGTTTGAGGGCCGTCCTCCACCGTTTTTAACTTTTTTTTGATATCGGGGGCTGACTGAGAAATGAAATATGAGGCCAAGACAGTCCCCCCTGCAGGGGAGGCAGGGTCAAGGCGGGTGTACTGAATAAGTGCCTCAGTCAGCCAGTTAAGAAAGACAGCCGGATTTTCATCTGCGCCTTGGACTACCTCTTTTAGTTTGTTAAAGTTGACTGATTTGTTAGAGGCTGCCTGCATGCTGGCAAGAAGGCACTGAACCATCATGTCTCGGCGACGGCGGCCTGCCTGCCCCACCTGGTAGTCCCAGTTGGGCTCAGCCAAGGGCACTGCCTCGGTGCTGACTGGCATGGCAGAGTCAGTTAAATGAACCTGGTTAGCATGCTGCCTGGCTGCTGCTAGGATGCGTTCCTGCTCCTCAGGAGACAGGGTTGAGGTCATGACGACATGAAGGTCACGCCAGGTGAGATCATATGCCTGGCATAGATACCTAAACTATTTGATATAATGAGTAGGATTGGCCAAAAAGGAGCCTGCAAGCTCCCTAACCTTAGACAAGTCTGCCAATGAAAACGGCACATGGACCCGGATTACTCCCTCGGCACCTGCCACCTCTCGTAAGGGACACAGGAGGTCGGTCCTGGACCGAGTATAGGCTGAGACAGGCAAGGAAGGGGAGGAGGTGGAGGTAGGGGAGACAGAATCTGTTGGGTTTGGTAAGGACACAGGAAGGGGGGAAGGGTGGGGAGGTGTTGACGAGGACGGGGATAATGGTGGGTCAGGGTAAGGAGGATGTTGGGCAGGAGACTGGAGGGGTGGCAGGGATAGGGTTTCAGGAGGCTCAGAAGAAGAGGAGGAATCATCCCTCTCCTTGCTCGAGGGAAGAGACTTTGTGAGCAGAACTTGAGCTAACGAGCATTGGGTGCAGAGATCTGGGCGAGAACGCAAGTCCCAAAAGGCCTGAACATAGAGTATCTCGGACCATTTGCCTAATGTCTTGCAGAAGTTGGTCAGATCTGTGAGAATGTTAAAGTCTAGAGTGCCTTCT
This sequence comes from Papio anubis, assembly GCF_008728515.1. Taxonomy (NCBI): domain Eukaryota; kingdom Metazoa; phylum Chordata; class Mammalia; order Primates; family Cercopithecidae; genus Papio; species Papio anubis. The sequence continues at coordinate 81,687,223 of NC_044978.1, forward strand.
GCAGGCCACTGAGACTGATTATCCAATTTATATTGCGGCCATGCTATTGTGCAGAAGAAAATGAGCCACTTTCGTTTTATGTCTTGACTGAGACTTAAAGTCTGGAGATTCACCAAAAGGCACCCCAGAGGAGATTTTCGGTTTGGTTTGGACTGGGTAGTTCCCATGGTCTCAAGGCGGGCAGTCCGGAGGCAATGGGAGCGTCCTCCTACTGCCACACGGAGTGCGGGGTACGGTGGCTTCCGGGGAGGTTGGACGTCTCCTAGTCCCCGGTGCTGAGGTCACAGCTGACTGGAGAGAGCCCCTGACGTGGCTGCACATTTTGGACAGGGACTCCCAGAGGGAGCCTTCAGGACGGGGGAGAAACTTACCCAGCAGTGATCGAATTGAGTCAAATCTGGTGAGATGGCTCCAGGCTTGAGGAGGGGATCCCGGCTTGGGGAGAGGAGAGCCTGCCTGACCTGGCAGGGGTCCAGGGAGCAGGGGACTCCTTCTGGGTTTTGGTACCAAATGTAAAGGTAAACTGAGGTTGGACCCGAACCAGGAACGAAGACACAAGGCAAATGGCAGTGAGAATAGCCTTTATTAGGACTTGCGGGCGAGGTTCCTCAGTCCAAAGGTGCGGGCTGAGGAAGTCACACTGAGGGAGGAGGGTAGGGGCTTTTTATAGCCTGAGAGGTAGGAAAGCTGGTTGCGCAAACAGGGCCTGGGGGGTCTTGAAACTACTAGGGCAGGAGTTGAGTAAAGGTCATGAGGAAGGGGTCTTTGGAAACTGTTAACCGAAACTGCTGTTTATGAACTTGTGGAATGCAGGTGAGCTGCAGGTCATGGGGGAGTGTGGTTGCCCAGCCAGAACCCCTGACCTATGTAAGTCTGAGGGTGTGTACAAGGGTGAAGGGAGTCTTTAACAAAGGCCCTGCTACGCCAGGTAATGCCGCCATGTAGGGTCTAGATTCCTGCCTAACAGCTCCCTCTCTTGCTCGGGGTATTTCCCATCTTGATGGTTTTGGGGTAAGGTTCAAGGTTCAATTTCCCTTACTGGAAATTTCTCACCTTTTGGGGTGAGGCTCAGTTTCTCCACTGGAAACTTCTTGCCTTTAGGGGTGAGGCTCAATTTCCCCACTGGAAATTTCTTGCCTTTTGGGGTGAGGCTCAATTTCCCTACTGGAAATTTCTTGCCTTTTCTACTACTGGAGGTATGTGTGAGGTTCAATACCCCCCAATGAGGATGTTTCACCTCTTTTTAACCTCTAAGCCACCCCCCGACCAAGAAGTACTTCACTGCACTGCACCCATGGCTTTCTTACCTTGGTCCCAACCACCAAGGAAATACTTTACCTGCTCCCATGGCTTCTACTTCCTTGGTCTGTGCACAGAGTCATCACTGCAGCATGTGAGGATCCTTTAAGCTAGGTTGCTGTCCAGTGTTTTTTGTTTGTTTGTTTGTTTGGTTTTTTTTTTTTGCATTGTTGAGCGCTCGGGTTATTCCTTGCAGTGGGTGGATTCAGATTTCTCACCCCTGAGGCCACCACAATGGGGAGGGGTGCGCCTCCTCACAAGAGAGAACCAGAGGCCATCCCTGGAGGGGAATGTAATCATGGGCGAGACCCCAAATTGTTATATAAAAAGTTTTGGTGCCACAAGAGAAATAGCCCTTGGATATAACATTTTCTTTTTAATTCTCAGCAAGGTAAGGTACTTCTATAGAAATTTGCATCATTACAGATGGAGCACTGGTGAGTGCACTGACTTCCTCTCTTCCTATTTGAATATTGTTTATTTCTTTCTCTTGCCTGATTGTTCTGGCCAGAACTTCCAATACTATGTTGAATAGGAATGGTGAGAGAGGATAACCTTGTCTTGTGCCAGTTTTCAAAGGGAATGCTTCTAGCTTTTACCCATTCAGTATGATATTGGATATGGGTTTGTCACAAATGACTCTTATTATTTTGAGATATGTCCCATCAATACCTAGTTTATTGAGAGTTTTTAGGTTGAAGTGGTGTTGAATATTATTGAAGGCCTTTTCTGTACCTATTGAGATAATCATGTGTCTGTTGCCGTTGGTTCTGTTTATGAGATGGATAACGTTTTTTGATTTATATATGTTGAACCAGTCTTGCATCCCAGGGATGAAGCCAATTTGATCATGGTGGATTAGCTTTTTGATGTGCTGCTGGATTCGGTTTGCCAGTATTTTGTTGAGGATTTTCACATCGATATTCATCAGGGATATTAGCCTGAAATTTACTTTTTTTTGTTGTATCTCTGCCACGTTTTGGTATCAGGATGATGCTGGCCTCATAAAATGAGTTAGGGAAGATTCCCTATTTTTCTGTTGTTTGGAATAGTTTCAGAAGGAATGGTACCAGCTCCTCTTTGTACTTCTTGTAGAATTCAGCTGTGAATCCGTCTGGTACTGGGCTTTTTTAGCTTGGTAGGCTATTAATTACTGCCTCAATTTCAGAGATTGTTACTGGTTTATTTTGAGATTTGACTTTTTCTTGGTTTAGTCTAGAGATGGTGTATGTGTCCAGGAATATATCCATTTCTTCTGGATTTTCTAGTTTATTTGCATAGAGGTGTTTATAGTATTCTCTGATGGTAGTTTGTATTTCTGTGGGATCAATGGTGATATCCCTTTTATGTTTTTTTATTGTATCGGTTTGATTCTTCTCACTTTTCTTCTGTACTAGTCTGGCTAGCAGTCTATCTATTTTGTTAATCTTTTCAAAAAACCAGCTCCTGGATTCATTGATTTTTTGAAAGGTTTTTTGCATCTCTGTTTTCTTCAGTTCTGCTCTGATCTTAGTTATTTCTTGTCTTCTGCTAGCTTTTGAATGTGTTTGCTCTTGCTTCTCTAGTTGTTTTAATTGTGATGATAGGGTGTTGATTTAAGATCTTTCCTGCTTTCTCCTGTGGGCATTTAGTGCTATAAATTTCACTCTAAACACAATATAGCTATGTCCAGAGATTCTGGTATGTTGTGCCTTTGTTCTCATTGGTTTCAGAGAACTTATTTGTGCCTTCATTTCGTTATTTACCCAGTAGTCATTCAGGAGCAGGTTGTTCAGTTTCCATGTAGTTGTGTGGTTTTGAGTGAGTTTCTTAATCCTGAGATCTAATTTGATTGCACTGTGGTCTGAGAGACTTTTTGTTATGATTTCCATTCTTTTGCATTTGCTGATGAGTGTTTTACTTCCAATTATGTGGTCAATTTTAGATTAAATGTGATGGGGTGTTGAGAAGAATGTATATTCTGTTGATTCAGGGTGGAGAGCTGTGTAGATGTCTATTAGGTCTGCTTGGTCCAGAGCTGAGGTCAAGTCCTGAACATCCTTGTTAATACTCTGTCTCATTGATCTGTCTAATATTGACAGTTGGGTGTTAAGGTCTCCCACTATTATTGTTTGGGAGTCTAAGTCTCTTTATATGCCTCTAAGAACTTGCTTTATGAATGTGAATGCTCCTGTATTGGATGCATATATCTTTAGGATAGTTAGCTCTTCTTGTTGCCTTGGTCCCTTTATCATTATGTAATGCCCTTCTTTGTCTCTTTTTTATCTTGTTTTAAATTCTTTTTGATCAGAGACTACGATTGCAACTCTTGCTTTTTTTTTCCATTTGCTTGTTAAATATTACTTCTTCCCTTTATTTTGAACTGATATGTGTCTTGGTACATGAGATGGGTCTCCTGAATACAGCACACTAATGGGTCTTGATTCTTTATCCAATTTGCCAGTCTTTGTCATTTAATTGGGGCATTTATCTTGTTTATATTTAAGGTTAATATTGTTATGTGTGAATTTGATCCTGTCATTATGATGCTAGCTAGTTATTTTGCCTGTTAGTTGCTGCAGTTTCTTCACAGTGTAGATGGTCTTTACAATTTGGTGTGTTTTTGCCTTGTCTGGTACCAGTTTTTCCTTTCTATGTTTAGTGCTTCCTTCAGGAGCTCTTGTAAGGCAGGCCTGGTGGTGACAAAAGCTCTCAGCATTTGCTTGTCTGTAAAGGATTTTATTTCTCCTTCCACACTTATGAAGCTTAGTTTGGCTGAATATGAAATTCTGGGTTGAAAATTCTTTTCTTTAAAAATGGTTCTTCTGGCTTGTAGGCTTTCTGCTGAGAGATCCACTGTTAGGCTTCACTTTGTGGGTAACCCAGCTTTTCTTTCTGGCTGCCCTTAACATTTTTTCCTTCATTTCAACCCTGGTGAATTTGACAATTATGTGTCTTGGGGTTGCCCTTCTCAAGGAGTATCTTTGTGGTGTTCTCTGTATTTCCTGAATTTGAATGTTGGTTTGTCTTGCTAGGTTGGGGAAGTTCTCCTGGATAATATCCTGAAGAGTGTTTTCCAACTTGATTCCATACTCCCTGTCACTTTCAGGTACACCAATCAAATGTAGGTTTGGTCTTTTCACATAGTCCCATATTTCTTGGAGGCTTTGTTCATTTCTTTTCATTCTTTTTTCCTCTAATCTTGTCTCCACATTTTATTTCGTTAATTTGATCTTCAATCTCTGATATCCTTTCTTCTGTTTGATTGATTTAACTATTCATACTTGTGTATGCTTCATGAAATTCTCTTGCTGTGTTTTTCAGCTCCACCAGGTCATTGATGTACTTCTCTAAACTTGTTATTCTAGTTAGCAATTTATCTAACCTTTTTTCAAGATTCTTAGCTTCCTTGCATTGTGTTAGTATATATATGCTCCTTTAGCTTGGAGGAGTTTGGTATTACCCACTTTCTGAAGCCTACTTCTGTCAATTCATCAAACTCATTCTCTGTCCAGGTTTGTTCCCTTGCTGGCCAGGAGTTGTGTTCCTTTGGAGAACAGGCATTCTGGTTTTTAGAATTTTCAGCCTTTTTGTGCTGTTTTTTCCTCATCTTCGTGAATTTATCTACCTTTGGTCTTTGATGTTGGTGAACTTCAGATGGAGTTTCTTTGTGGATGTCTTTTTATTGATGTTGATGCTATTCCTTTCTGTTTATTAGTTTTTTTTCTAACAGGCCCCTCTGCTGTAGGTCTGCTGGAGGTCCACTCCAGACCCTGTTTGCCTGGGTATCACCAGCAGAGGCTGCAGAACAGCAAAGATTCCTGCCTGTTCCTTCCTCTGGAAGGTTTGTCTGAGAGCAGCCCCTGCCAGATGCCAGGCAGAGCTCTCCTGTATTGCATGTCTGTTGACCTCTGCTGGGAGGTGTCTCCCAGTCAGGAGGCATGGGGGTCAGGGACCCACTTAAGGAGGTAGTCTGTCCCTTAGCAGAGCTCAAGCACTGTGCTAGGAGATCTGCTGCTCTCTTCAGAGCTGGCAGGCAGGAACGTTTATGTCTACTGAAGCTGCACCCACAGCTGCCCCTTCCCCCAGGTGCTCTGTCTCAGGGAGATGGGAGTTTGATCTATAAGCCCCTGACTGGGGCTGCTGCCTCTCCTTTAGAGATGCCCTGCCCTGAGAGGAGGAATCTGGAGAGGCAGTCTGGTTACAGTGGTTTTGCTGAGCTGCGATGGGCTCTACCCAGTTCGAACTTCTGGCAGCTTTGTTTACACTGTGAGGGGAAAACTGCCTACTCAAGCCACAGTAATGGCAGATGCCCCTTCCCTGACGAAGCTCAAGCATCCCAGGTTGACTTCAGACTGCTGTGCTGGCAGCAAGAATTTCAAGCCAGTGGATCTTAGCTTGCTGGGCCCTGTGGGGGTGGGATTCACTGAGCTAGACCACTTGGCTTCCTGGCTTCATCCTCCTTTCCAGAGGAGTGAACAGTTTTGTCTTGCTGGTGTTCCAGGCACCACTGGGGTATGAAAAAAAACTCCTGCAGCTAGCTTAGTGTCCGCCCAAATGGCTGCCCCGTTTTGTGCTTGAAACCCAGGGCCCTGGAGGCATAGGTACTGGAGGGAATCTCCTGGTCTGCCAGTTGTGAAGACTGTGGGAAAAGTGTAGTATCTGAATTGGAGTGCACTGTTCCTCAAGGCACAGTTCCTCATGGCTTCCCTTGGCAAGGGGAGGGAGTTCCCTGACCTTTTGCACTTCTCAGGTGAGATGACACTCCACCCTGCTTTGGCTTGCCTTCCGTGTGGTGCACCCACTGTCTAACCAGTCCCAATGAGATGAGCCTGGTACCTCAGTTGGAAATGCAGAGATCACCTGCCTTCTGCATTGATCTCACTGGGGACTGCAGACTGGAGTTTCTCCTATATGGCCATCTTGCCAGCAACTACTTTTAAGTTTTTAGTAGTTAAGTGGTTTTTCTACTTGTTTTAATGTGGAATTTTTCTCAGTCATATATTGTGTAGGAGGCTTTCTTTTTCTTTTCTTTCTTTCTTTTTTGTGTAAAGAAAGAATCTTGGTCTGTCACCTAGGCTGAAGTGCAGTGGTGTAATTTCAGCTTACTGCAGACTTGACCTCCTAGGCTAAAGTGATCCTTCTGCCTCAGCCTTCAGAGTAGCTGGGGCCAGAGGCGCATGCCACCATGCCTGGTTAATTTTGTAATTTTTGTAGAGATAGTGTTTTGCCACGTTACCCAGACTATTCTTGAACTCCTGAGCTTAAGCAGTTCACCTGCCTTCACCTCCCAAAGTGCTGGGATTACAGGTGTGAGCCACCACACCTGGCCCCAGAGAATTTCAACTGGATTCTGACTTTTTCTTGAAGAGGCTTGATCCATGTATAGGAGCTAACTTAGTATGTCTATGGGGAAAGGATAGCTGGAGTCTTCTATTCCTTCATGTTGCAGAATTGACCCCATTCAAATGTTTTTTTATGTTCCATTTTTTTCTTCATTTTTTCCTAATTTAAAAAAAGTCAGCATAATACACATATTGAAAATAGTCATTTTAACTGTGTTGTCTGCTAATTTGTCATCTCTGTCATTTCTCCTTTTTTTTCTGTTGATTTTTTTTCTCTTTGGTTCATATACCTGGAATTTTTTTTGCACGTTTAGAAATTTTTTGTGGATGTCAGATATTGTGAAGTTTTCATTGTTTTGTGCTTGATTGTGTTGTGGTTTTTAAAGATTGCTGAACCTTGTTCTGCTAGGGAGTTAAGACAGATATCTGTGGTTTATGTTGATCCTTTGAAAGTCTTTTTTTAAAACTCTTTAGGACAAGTATGGCATGACCTTTATTTAAGGCTAGGTCTCTCTACTCAATTATTTGTATATATACATATACATATATGTATTTTTTAGAAATTTGGTTTTCTAAGGGAAGCATGAAAGTTATAATAGAAAAATCACATTGTGGGCATTTCCTTACACTTAATATTCTATGTGTGTGTGTGCACATTTAATGATATGAGTTTGCAGGCTTTTCAGAATATGTTTGGTAATTAGTGGTTCTAAAAGTCTTAATCTTTTTATCATAATGTTTTTTAAAAAGTAGAAGACAAGTTCAACTATAAGTTTACTATGAAATCCTCCTCTCTTGATAGTTTCATGAAAAATTTGATGATTAAAGATAGAGATTGCTCATGTTTTTGGTGCTCTTATAGTCTACTGTTTTGCCATTCTTTATTAATATCTTCAGATATTTATAATAATATCTAGCATTATATAGCAGTTAGAGTTGATTTGGATCTTGTATTTCCAAGTGTACTTTCTTTCTTTGGAAATTCTTAGCTTCTAGGTACAAGGTTGCATACTTTTGTTTTTCAGGCCTTAACCAGCCTGTACACATAATTTTTCAGCCTGTACATTGTTGGCCCATATAGTGCCTATTCCCCTTCATCCCTCCGGTGGTTCTGAGATGCAAAAATTTTTCAGAGCTGCCTCCTTCAGATGGGGCATAATTTCTACAGGTTGTCATTATCATCATAACTCCTCATTCTAGTCATTAACATTTACTTGATTCATTCAACATGTATTCGTTTTGGCCTTTTCATTCTCTTATGTTCATGCTTGATCCTTAGCCTAGAGTGAAATAAAGAAAGAAGTAGAAAAGGAAAGGAAGACAATTAAAGGGACTGAAAAGTAGCCTTTATATAGGTTTACACGTGATTTTTATTGTTTTTATTTCACTTTATGGATTTGCAAACCTTAATGTTCTTAAGGAAGAAAGACCAAGAAGTTATGTCTTAACTCAGTGCTCACTTCCTCAAGCGGTTAAAAGTGAATAAGAGAACAGATAAATCTGTACTGCTGAACTACAGAAAGTAGTTGAAAGAAACTAAAGAAAGTTTGGATTAGGAAAGAAGGTGGTAAGAAGTAACTTTCTGTGGAAAAACAGACTGAAGGATGGAGTATACCTATTTCATTTTCCTCCTCCCTCAGCCGGTGGCAAAAACTTGCTTTCTCTTAACTTAAACTTTTGTCATGGCAAGACAATTGTTAAAGAGAAAACCCTGCTGGAGCCATGGTTGGTGATTCGACACAGATAAAAATATCTAGGCAGAATATAGATTCCTTTTTAATGGATATAAATGGTAAATACATAAACAAAAACTATGTGAAGGTATGTAAGACTCTTATTTTACATTTACCTTAAAAAAAGAAAAACCAGGTAGGCTCAGAAAACATTTATTCTCAGATCGCTCATTTCTTTCCCCATTAATTTGCTTTTCCTTCAAGCAGCAAGGATAAGCTGCAAACATATTATGTTCAGAGAAACAGTACTATAGGTTGGCCCATCTGGTGAGAGAGCTTGTTCCCTTTTCTGGAAAACCTTGCCTATGTGTTATGACATCATTCCTTATAAAGGTAGAGATAGATTATTGTGCACATATAACATAATGAATTTATATAAGATATAGTGACTATCCCATGAGTGAGGGAACAAGACATAATTTGGAGTTGGAGCCTAGAGTGATTTATGAAGGTCATTGTCTTACAAATTCAGATGCTTTCCATATGGCGTCGGAGAAACCCCCTTATGTACTGTATGTATAAAACATATGTAGCAAATTAGTTTCACTTACATTTTATTTCTTAAATATGTTTTGGTTTAAAAATGACAGTGTCTTTTGTTTATCTGGTCCGTAAAGTAATTTTTTTTTTCTTCACAGAGAGGTTATTTGTTAATAAGGACTGAGAATTTTTAAGTAAAACAGAGAATTGAGTGTGAGCCCCTCTGACACTGGACCATGCGTGTGCCTTGGATGCCAGAGTCTTCCATCTCATTGAATTTATGGCTTAACTTCTGTATCACGCTTAACTCGAGTGTGCTCAGCAGTATGACCTTGTCTAGGAAGAGGAAAAATGGATTGTTCATTTTCCAGCTGTAGTGTATTATATTACTATCTAATTGCATTTTCAAGTAGTTGTGAAGATGCAACTACTTCCACTTAAAAGGAAGTTGCTCTACTTAAAGAAAAATGGAGAATGGATTTAGAGTAATATTCAAAATTGAAAATATTTTTTACCTGAAATAATAATCTTTTGTTTGGCCTAAGCAGCAATTCAATTGATGGCTTTTTCTTTGTATGATTGTTTTAGAGGTGGAGACTTAAAATGTACATTCCCTCAGTCTCCACTCCAGTGTTTCTAACCCTTTAGGAACTGTCCGAATTTGCAAAACTTCCCCCAACCAGAATCTATGGCATACATATTCCACTTTAACACTAGAAAGCATGGATGATTTTCCCAGTATAATTTCATATCTTATTTGAAACATTTCTAACACACTTTAAACATTTGGAAACTCATTGGGATGTCACAAAACCAACTTAAAATCATTGGAGATATAACTCTAAAGCATGATACTACCTAAAGATTTTTGTTGAAGAGTTTCTTGTGTTTTTAAACACAAATCTCACTGTTAATTTGTATCTCACTTGTGGCATCTATCAAAACTAAAATATTCAGCTAGAGATTATACAATTTTCATAGTTGTATAATCCCTAAATCATGCATTGCAATAGTGTAACAATTGTTCCTTGATTTGAAAACCCTGAATGAGCATTTGAAAAATATACCTTGAAGATAAAAGTCGAACAAAAAATAAAATGACTTTCTTTTTAGTTGGGCCAGGGCAAAGTACCAAAACAATGATTATATTGGGTCTGTGTGCATGGGTGAAGGAGATGAAATTTGAACACTGAGATCTATCACATAGTTTTCAATCTACAGATTGAATTTACAATCAATATGTATATGTGTATATGCACACACATTCCAATTCCACAGTGATATAAAATTATTACTAGGTGATGGATTTATGTTAACCCATATTAGCAAGCTGTGTACAGGCTTAAATCCTATGCCACCAAAGCCTGATATTGTACCTTAATTCCTATGAGACATTATTTCTGGAGAAAGAAATAATTGTTGCAGGGACATTTTAACAATTATTTTGACAACTGGTTTCCTAAATAATGATTTCCATGTGCACATAGAAGGGGTGCTAGTCTCAGAATCACTATGATTCATCTGCTGTAATGAAAATTTCCCTTCATGTAAACAGGGATATTTTGATCTCAGCATAAATCTTTCTCTCTTTTTTCATTATTCTTCTAGCAGACAACTCTCACAGCTGTGCATTGTATCTCCATTGCAAAGTCATTTGCAGCTACAGCAGTATGATTTTGGATGTGAGGAAGTAGTACAGTAGCAGGTCCTCTGGATGTCTTTCTCCTTGTTCTATGTATTCTAACTCTGTGTGTGCCACATTGCTTAGTAGAGTTCCATGGGGTTCTGGTTGGCTTTGGAGATTGAAGGAGGAGGAAACAACTTTGTGAAGTCTGAACATCTGCTAGAACCATGATGGCTTTCGGGATGAGCTCATCAGCAGGTAGGTCAACTAACAGTTCAGCCCAGCTATCATCAGCCAGATTCACTACTGTCACCCCACTGAGAATTACTAATGTGTCTCAGTGGACATGAGATTAGGTAGTCAGCCAAAGAACTATTTTCCTCCCGTCTTGAGGTGGGAGTAGGAATGAGAATAGGAAAGAAGTGGAAATGTGAAAAGCTATTTCTGGTGCTCTGTTTGAGTTGCTCACACCATGGTGTGCAAAATAAACTGAAGTAAACCAAACAACTAACCAAACAAACAGCAGTAACAACAACAAGAATAACAAGCATACCTTCACTGTTATTTCCCCAGAGGAGGACTCATTAGACCTTGAGGGAGGACATCAAACCCAGATTCTATTTCTGTCTTCAACCAGTCTTTTCCAAAGTGCTCAGGGAAAATGCTGGTGCTCATCCAACATGGTTTATCATGAAAAGTTAATAACATACTTTCTCCTGATTCACAAATTAATTTTAAAAAGTAAAGGAAAGTCCGTGAAACAAACTGATACAGTGGCTAGATTCTTCTCAATATTACTTTTTTTCTCCCATAACTGTATTTTAAATGTTTCAAATCAAGTCCACATTTATAGAACACTACTATTTGCCAGGCAGAGTAGTAGCTTGGCAATGTGAAAATGAAACATACACATTTCCTGTCTTTCATGATCTTCCAATCCAATGGAGCAGAAAGACACACAAATAGTTTCATTACGTCAGGGAGCATTTGCAGCTGTAGATGACCCAGCAGCAAATGACTATGTATTGAAAAATTTAGAAATTAGATTTTCTTAAATGCTTTTGGAGATGCAGTGATTTATATACATATAATATAAACTATATTTTCCATTAATCAATATTTTTCTACTTTTTGTGATGGCATTAAATGATGGTATGGGGAAAAGTAGCATCTTAGGAATTGGGTTTAAATCTCAGCTTATGAGCAGAGTGAATTTCTGAACTTCAGTATCTGCACCTGCATTACAGGGTGACAAAACTTTTGGTGCAGGATTATTGAGAGAGGCAAGGCACAGAACGTACCAGCACCTACCTACTGATGTATGAATCCTCTGCCAAGGCTCAGCTAGGTGATGATGCAGCATGTGTTTGGATACTCCAGTGAGGGCAAACAAATTTTCTGGTGACAAAATAGTCATGGCGAGAAAGAAATAGGGATTTAAATGTTAATGATTTCATAAGAATTGCGAGATGAGGCATAATGTGGGGGTATAGCATTGATAGGAACTGGAAAATTTGCTAACTTTTAACTAAAAAATTCTCCAAATTATTACCTGTGGTAATTGGTATCTCACTATTTTATCCTTATTCTTACTTTTGTGTGTCTTATCTTTTCTTTTTTTTTTTGAGACAGAGTCTCACTCTGTCACCCAGGAGTCTCACTCTTTTGCCCAGGCTGCAGTACAATGGCACCATATTGGCTCACTACAACCTCTGCCTCCCAGGTTCAAGCGATTCTCCTGCCTCAGCTTCCTGAGTAGCTGGGATTACAGGCACTTGCCATCATGTCCGGCTAATTTTTGTATTTCTGTAGAGATGGGGTTTCATTGGCCAGTCTGGTCTTGAACTCTTGACCTCAGGCGATCTATCCACCTCGGCCTCCCAGAATGCTGGGATTACAGGCGTGAGCCACCGCACCCGGCCTTCTGTGTGTATTTTCCCATGATGTAGAAAGAGTAATAAAGCACCATAGGAGTCACCTAGTGTTGCCTTTTCCATTTTTGAGTTGATAAATGGAGGTCTCCGTTTGTTAATTAGTGGTACATCTAGGAAAAGTCAAGTGCGTTGAGCTTGAAGGTGTTTTTTTTTTTTTTGTCCCACCAGGTCTCTTAATTGTGCTTGCTGCTGTTGACCTACCAGTTGTTGTGTGGCCTACTTTGCAGCATACACATGGTACCTTACACATCAGACTTCTAGGTGGTGATAATAATTATTATTACTGTGGTTAGTTACTCTCCTTATATTCCCTTTTACAAGAGGTTATTTCCTTAATTTTTCAAATCAGTGCTGTTACTGAACAGATATTTTCCAAAATGGCCTTTATTGCTTACTTAGATTGGAAACATGAGTGGTCTTTCAGGCTATGGTGAAAAGAAAACTGTGTTCATTTTTTTTTAATAGACTCATTTCCCCCCACTAACAGCTGGCTTTGTTTCTTCTCAACTTTTAAAAGCATGTCGCTTTTCACTTGTTGTGTGTTAATGGTTTTCAGAAATGTTCATTAAACAGATCAATTTTTCCACTCCTTTCAACACTAGAAAAACAAAACAAGTTGAATCATGTCAAAAGCAAGTAGTCTACAGGGATAATACAAGAAAAATGCTCTTTCTGGATATAATTTAAAAATTTGAGAGGGCGTGTCATTTTGTGAATTCCATAGGGGCCGGTTAAATACCGCTGGGGAAGCAAAATTTGTTATAGAGAAATTCTAATACATTTTTGTAGCTTTGTATCTCTCAGCTCTGAAGAATACATTATTAAGGTAACTCAATGATCATAAACTGAAATTTTTACACTACGTTATCAGGTTATGAATCAAATAATCTGTCATAAAGTACAAAAATTATTTTAAGATTTGTTGCTTTAAAAACTCATAATAAATTTATACCTATATAGAATATAAATTCTTTCATGACGTATTATTATGACTAAATAGTTGATTGAATATATTTGAGTGTGTGGAAAGTTTGTACTCTCAGCATTTCAAAGCACCTCATTGCCAAGAGGTAGCTACTAAATAAATAGTTTTTCAGAGACAAAACTGTCCTAGGAATTGCCTTATAAATAACCCAAGAGTATTCTAGGAAGGGGTTATTATAATCTATGATAAAGGCTCTGCTGATTCAAAGAAGCTATTTTCTGTGTGTTTCTGGCATTTTCTTTATAAACTTTTTTGTACAATATTCAGTTATATATAAATGCAGTGGATATATTTGTTTCCTACAGGTCTATTATTTTGATAATTTTAAGGTTATTGCTCATATAGTTCCATTCTGTTGAGGAAAATGTAAAAGAAAATGGAGAACACACAAGAGTAACAAGAGAGTTATTGTCAGCAGTGTTTGTCAATAGTTATTTCCCAAGTTTCCCAAAAGTTGCAAGACAATCCATTAAAAACTTTGCTGGAAGAGTAAGTGAAGAGATTGCTTTTGAAATTTAAGTTGCAGTTCTAAGCTCAAATTTGTGCAGTAAAGTGATGTGGAATTCTTTGTTTCATGTCTGTTGAGGTCAGAAATCTTATAAAGCCAGGTGATCAAGATTTGTCATATCCCCTTCTGAAGGGCCTGTTCATTCCTGAATCATGAAACACCATAACCCTACTTGGTGCCTCATGCAGATGAATGTAAGGCTTTTTAGTGAGTTGCCTCCAGTGAGTTCCTAAATAACTTTCCACATGTGCTGTAACTTTCCATATGTTTTGGGAGTAGTTTATTTAGGATTTGGTTATGTAGCGTGATTTAATAAGAGGAACAAGGGACTACGATCAAATGATCTGCATTTTACTGGTTGTGTGGCCTTGAATCTTGATTCCCATCTGTAAGATGGGGATAATCTCTTCTTAGCTTTCCTCACTGGGAGACTGTAAAGGATCAAGTGAGATAATGTGGGTTCTTCGTAGGCTGTGACATACTAAAATGTACGTTACTATTATTATCAGTAATGTAGAACTGGCATATTTGGCTTCTTCCTTTAATCTCTTGTTATTGTGTTTTGTTTACCTTTCCTTTTGCCTGGTGTTGCTACAGTTGCTGCAGTGGTTGGAAAAGCTGAGCTTTGTATGTGTTCCAGGCCTCCATCATGGCATGCTTTCCTTAGCTGGTATCAGTGTAACCTTTCGTTCATATGATTTGAGGTAATCCTTGACATAGTTTCTTAGCCTCTAAATTTGTAAGTTATTCCAAAAGTCCACTCTTTAGGCCAATTAAAGACAGCACTATGGTTATGATTATAACTCCAGTGGTTTCCATCTTTCAAAGCTCGAAGTTCTTCCTGTGGTGTACAAGACCCCTGCATAATTTTTCTGGACTCTACCTACTGTTCTAATCATCTTTTGGCACTTTCTGTCTTGTTCACTCTGTTTTAGCCACACTGGCCTTTCCATTCCTTCAAGAAGCCTAACACATTTCTGCCCTGTGCATTTGTACCAGCTGTTGTCTCTGCTTTGAAAGCTTTCTCCTCCTCCCTTCTCCTTCAGGTCTTCTCATGATTTAACTAGGCCATGGGATGACCAGAGTAAACATTATTTCTGGATATGTCTGTGAGTGTACTTCTGAATAACATAAACATTTGAATCCAAGGACTTAGTAGTGATGTTGGTGGGCACCATCCAATCAATGGAGGGAACAAAAATAGAACATATCAGAGGAAGGAATATTTTGTCCCCTCCTGCCTGTCTGCCTGAGCTGGCATTTGAAGAACTCATAGAATATTTAAAAAGAAATTAGTTTGTCCAAGACTTTTTCCAAGTTACACATTATTTGCCTTATTCCATATTGCAAGGTAAGGCAATTTGTTTAATGTTCCCAATTTTTCATTTTTACAACACTACAAGATTTGGTTTAATATTAAATATTATGCATGTTTTACTCTGATTGTGATATTTTAATTAATATGGCTTACTTCTTTCAAGCTTAGACATTTAACAATTTGCCAAACTCAAACCTGTGTAGAGAGCACAGGCAAAGTGGTAAATACTGGATAGTAACATTGAATGATTTCCAGATAAAGGGAACATATGGCTGATATCACATCTTCTGCCTATTCCTTCCATGAGCATAGGTGTTCTTAGATTTGTGGCAGGCAACTTTCAACCATGATAAAACAAAACAAAAGGCTCTCAAAGTTGCTACCTCTGACATGTTTGATTAGCAGATGTGTATTTAATCCATTTATACTTGAGGTTGTAATTTGTTGAATTTTTTCAATCAGACTTTGGCAATGACCTTTAGCAGTAGGATATAAATAACTCTCACATGCTTAGGGTTCCAATAATGGAATACTAGGCATAAATGGGTTCTTGCCATGTGAGAAACAAACAAACAACTAACAATTGTGTGTTTGGCAAGGGTGTTGAGAAGGGTACTTCTACAAAACAAGTTGGAAGAAAGAGAGGGAGCTATTTTAGGTGAAAAGAAATTTTGTTAAAGCAGCTTTAGTTAATTAAATCTCATGTTGGCCTTATTTATTTGCTTTATTGTCTCTACACCTCTCTCTTTCAACTAAATGCTGGTACCTTGAACTTAGCTGGCTTGAATGGGAGGACAACACCCTTAATTTGATTTCTCCGGAGTCACTTCATTCAATAAAGACCTTTTACTGGGACTTATTCTTCAAAGTCTTTTAAAATACCATTTCTTACTGTGTCTAGGAAAGAATTTGGGTGTGGTTACTGGCTCACAGAACATGGAACTGACTAGAAGAAAAAAATCAGAAGTCCACCGAGTATTTAAGGGAATTGATTCCCCTCAAAAAACACAACATTTGTTTAGAGAGCCTTTGATTGATGGCAACAATGCAAACATTGGAGCCCCAAATTTTCATGTGTAGAATACAGCTTCAAAGATTTAAGAGCCTTCATAGAGGGTATGTTTCCTCAATACCTACTTTAGATAGATATATTTAAATCCATTTTATCTTATTTAAATCTATTGTATCTTAGTTATATATATTTAAATCTATTTTATCTTATTTTATAAACTACAAATCATACCTTATATAATAAAGCATATATTTTTTTTATTATTGTGTTCTTTTGCAACCAAATTATCTAAACCCTGGAAACAGCTTTTATCCAAAGTTGGTCATGTTTCTGGCATCAGGCTTCCAATTTATATTGTTGAAGTAGAAAGCTCAAGCTGTGTTGCTCTATGGTCTTTAGGCCACTGTGAGACACAGAAAACTAAGGAAATAGCATCTTCATTTCAGCCCCATGTTTAGATGTGAGGCCCAATAATGATGATATGAGGGGAGTCGTTACGTGTCCTGCAGCCTAGATAGTGATACCGAACCATCAGAAATGGAATCCTTGGTGGATCAAGGTCTTGTACCTCCTATGCTTAAAGCTTTCTATTAGGTGTTTAATGTATATATAAATGTATAGCAGGGTGAAATGGGACTTCCTTTCTTTCTTTCTTTTTTTTTTTTTTTGAGATGGGGTCTCCCTCTGTCACCCAGGTTGGAGTGCAGTGATGCGATCTCAGATCACTGCAACCTCTGCCTCACAGGCTCAAGCGGTACTCTCACCCCAGCCTCTCAAGTAACTGGGACCACAGCTGTGTACCACCACACCCAGCTAAATTTTTGTATTTTTGGTGGAGATGGGGTTTTGCCATGTTGCTCAGGCTGGTCTTGAACTCCTGAGCTGTGGCGATCCACCCACCTCAGCCTCCCAAAGTGCTGCAATTACAGGCATGAGCCACTGAACCCAGCCATAGATGGGACTTTTTTGTTGTCTTGGAAGTTCATCTGAAGTTCTGACCTGAGGACAGTATTTGATGACTACCCCCACATTTTAGAAAAAGCTTCTGAACCATACTCATGTATGTGCGAATGTTAGCTCATCCATTTCCATGCTATGTAAAAAAAGGACTAGAAATTGATCAGTGACAAAGGAATATAATTCAATATATTTTAAATTACATATATTCTGTGCATATATACTGATATATATCTATGTATTGATATTTATTCTATTCATATATAGTATATATATTATTCTATTCGTATATATTAACCAATTATATATGTATATAGTTGACCCTTGAACAACATGGATTTGAACTACACAGATTCACTTATATGCAGATTTTCCTCCACCTCTGCTACCCCTGAAACAGCAAGATCAATCCCTCCTCTTCTTCCTCCTCCTCAGCCTACTCAATGTGAAGATGACAAGGATGAAGGCCTTTATGATGATCCACTTGCATTTAATGGATAGTAAATCTATTTTCTCTTTCTTATGATTTTCTTAAAAATATTTTATTTTCTCTAACTTATTGTAAGAATATAGTATTTAACACATATACAAAATATGTGTCAATTGACTGTTAATGTTATTGATAAGACTTCCCGTCAACAGTAGGCTATTAGGAATTAAATTTCCAGGGAGTCAAACTTCTATGTGGAACTTTGTCTGTGTGAGGGGTCAGCACTCTTAACCCTCATGTTATTTAAGAGTAAACTATGTCTCTCTCTATCTCTATCCCTGTGTGTGTGTGTATATGTGTGTGTGTGTGTGTGTGTGTGTGTGTATTGTCAGAGCTGAGATTGAGACTGATTTACTTCTGAATCTGGACTTTTCACCACTGCTCTGTATTGCTTCCTTTGGCTGAAGTGCCTCTACAGAGAACAATCAAAAACAGTAGTGCAGAAAAATAAAAACTGCTTTCTGACTGCACCCCATTGAGTTCAGCCCATTTAACTGAATTGTTAGATACACATGAGAATGTGATGTCGGTGATAACTGACAAGGATCAGTGATAAGCATAAAACTGGAGAGAAAATAATCACGGTTCTGGAAATATGGATCTGGTATAATACCAAAAAACTAAGAGAACAAGTGAATCTCTTAAGGAGTGGATACAAGATGTTCAAGTCTGAATCTGTTGATATACTTGCTGTTAATCAGCATGAATCTCTATAGAATGGAGAGAAGCAATGGCAATGGGGATGCTGTAAGAACAAAGAGCTCTGAGAAGGAAAGGAAAGTTGAAGAACATCCTTGGAACCAAGGCTTACTAGACGAAGAGTCATCAATTTCATTAAAAAAAAAAAAAAAAGGATGCTAGTGCAAGTAATCATGAAGAGGCTTTTGTGAGTTCTTTTCCATTTTTTTAAAGGACACAGATTTTGCCTTGTTTAAATCAATTTCCTGACCATAGAGTTTGAGTGTGCCCTTTAACTTCAAGGGCAAAATGATAGTCAAGTTCAAATAAAATAATGTTTTCTTTCAGGCTGTCTAGACTAAGCTGGATATTTGGCTGGACCTTATCTGAACCACATCCAGAAATGTCAAATAGCCCTGGTATATGTGGTGCTGTCTTGTTTTATTACAAATAACTTGCCTTTTATGGCTTTTAACTGTGGGCTTCTCCAAAGAAGCAAAAGGGTATCTGAGGCTTTTCCTGATAGAGAGATAAACATAATTGAAAATAAATCAAGACCTTCTTTTTCCTCAGTGAAATGAGTCCAGTTTTGCAAGTCTGGGTCAGAAACTAGGTTTATGACAGGGTGTCGCAGATGTCTCTGCAGCTTCCTCCTTGCATCAGACGCCAGCATCCAGTGACTTGATCCAGATGGTTGCTGATCTGTGCAGCAGATCCTCCCACTGCATCTCTTCCTGGGTAGCCATTGCTTGGGTTGTACTGTGGCTTTTGGAGGTCATGTGCCACAGCCTCACAGACTGGGGGGGGATAGAAAGGTCGGGTTGCTACCTTATAAAAGTGGGACTGCCACAACTTGACATTAGATCCATGGAACAAATTTACTGGATTGTTGAGACCATAAAATGACAAACTAGAGCAAATAAGCACTGATGAAGCACATTTCTCCTACTATTTTGTTGGTTTGTTTGTTCTGTGCTTATTCCTCAAGTGTCAGGTTCACTTTGTTCACTTTCACTTTGAAGGAGCTGGCCTCCTTTCTGGGTGCTTTCAAGACAATAGCTTTTAAGCTTTTTATTTTTGTTTCTTGGTTTTGTTTTTTAAATTGCAGATGCAGTCAAAAAGGTTTTGCTTTACTACTTTGTTATTCTCCATTTGGAACAAGAAATGAAAACTTTTTCGATACTTTTTGTAAGTATTTATTTTAAACAAGTAGACTCACTGTGAACTTATCCCTTTTCCATAGCACACCACCACCATTGAGAGGAGCCTGCAGTAGAAAATGGGAATGGCAGAAGGCAGGCTATGTCTTTAACTAATTAGCTAAGAATGGTTCTAATTTAGAGGCACAAAGTCCACACCCTGAAACCTAATGAATGTAGCTTCACAGTGAACTTCTCTGTGCTTTAGAGTCTTTCGTTCACTATATTGTTATGATAAGGCAAGCTATCATATGTGATGAGTGCTTATCTTGTACCATATTAAAGAACATTATCTAAAGAAATCAGGAACCTAATTCTTCTAGTGCCTGAGTTGCTTGCTCATCTTTTACATTTTTCCTAGATATCCCCAAGAAAGTTTTTTCTTACATGCACTACTTCAAGTACCTTACTGGAGTAGTCTAAAAGAGGTACCTGAAGAAGAGTCCAAATTAGCCAGGCCTCATTATAGAGATCTAAAAGGTATTGTAAATAAATAGATCAATTTAGCGAATTTTCTGTAAGAACTCTACTTGTTCTTTGATTCTCAGTGTTTGAACAAATTCATGTTTTCCTACGTACAGAGACAAAATTCATGCAGAGATTGCTAAGTCCCAAGTTCTGATCAATTATTCAGGTCTCTGTCTGCATATCTCTTCGAAATGCTACCTTCTTAAGTAGAATCCTAAAGAAGGATCATGAGGAACACACAAAAGAGATGTTGAACATTCTTTGAAAAAGCTTAACTTTTTATAATGATTTAAGTGAAAGCAAATTAGAGACACATGGATTACATTTCCCTTGGAATACACATGGGTTTGAAGAATTAAGAGAAAAAAGGCTTGGCACATTGTGGTTGGGTATTACTGATTGCAAAACATTTGGGGAAAACATTTAGATTTTTGTTGTTGTTGTTTTTTCTTTTTTTTTTGTTTTGTTTGGACAATCACCAAAAGTGACCAAGCTAACTCATTTGCTTCCCCTTCCTTTGCCTGTAGATTGGCCTAAAGTTGGGAGGCATTTGAGGTGAGAGAATACAAGAGACTTTGTATTTCTTTGTCAGTAAATGAGCCTTGCCCTATCTCTTTATTCTCCCATCTTTACCTCTCTTCCACTACATAAGGGAATGAATAATTACTTACTTTGAAAAATGAAATAGTTCTGGGACAGTGTGTCTTAGAGTTGAGTAAATTCACATTGTATTGACTTCTATAGATCCCTGGGGGTGGAGGAGGGAGGGACAATAAATCCTTATGGAGCTTGGTGGACTGAATAGCTTAATAGAATCAGTTATCTTGTAGTTGTATTATGTGGTTGTTAGCTGCATTGTGCCTTGCTGACAACCCCTTCCTTCCTTTCCTTCCTTTCCTTCCTTTCATTCCTTTCCTTCCTTTCCTTCCTTTCCTTCCTTTCTCCCTCCCTCCCTCCTTCTCTCCCTCCCTCCCTCCCTCCCTCTCCTGTCTTCCACAAATATCTATTGAGCACCTATTATGTACAGGGTGCAATGCTGAATAGTGCCAGGAGCTGAAGATTTGATCTTTATGTATTTCTGAGTGGTGACAAGCTTAGTATAAACGTGTATTAGGTAAGCACTAGGTTGGGTATTGTGAGGTTTCATTTCTTTTAGTATTTGCAGATGATAATGTACGATCTATTATTTTGTCTTGGTATTCGTCAAATCTTCATTTATGTGGTGTTTCTGTCAGATAAACCTCTTTGACAGACACATTCTGTAGTAGAAGAAACTAATCTGTTCTTAAATAGGTGGTCTAATTCTATGTACTTCAATAGTGTTCTGAATGTGGATCTGAAGGCAGCAAGCCATCCCAGGGTATTGTCACAAAGGATATTATGGCCTTGCCCTAACATCTTCTTAAAGCTTACCAATTTAAACTCTACTATAATAACCCCTCATCCTCCCATCCCTCGTTACCAAGGTCATGGGAATTATAACTTTAAAAAAGTAATGAGCAAAAGCAAGTTAAAGAAATAAGAGACGATACATAGCTTATAATAAGAAAGACAATTGTAAGCAGCCTATTATCCCAAAGTTCAGGTAGATTTATCATCACAAAGCAGATAAGTCTACTTTTCTGCCTTCAAGTACTGCATATACAGAATTTAGAAGCAAAGGCTCCTGGAAGTGTAGAGTCAATTTTTTAGGTATTTTGCAGGGGATCTTATGATTCTCTAAATTTATTAGGCCTGTAGAAATAGAATTCATACAGTTTTAAAGTCTGACCCACTGGGTTGTGGGGGCTGGAAAATTGACCTTTATTTACTTAGTCTTAACAGTAAACATAATAGAATGAGCTGCCTATAGCTGGTTGGGGAGCAGGCATGAAGTGAGGCTTTCCAGAACAAGAGAACATCAAGACCCTGTGAGAATGTCAAAAAGAACTTCTCAAAGGACCTGACTGTTCTGCTATCTCTAGTGGTGTCTCTGTTCTTGCTTTTCTTTCTCCTCTTTCCAACAGATGGTCCCCATTGGACAAATATCTCTTTGCTTAATGGTTCAGTCAAATTTTGCAATATGTGAAAGATGCTGCCAAATGTTTTAATGAAGATTTAGACACTTGAAAAATAATTTGCTTACCCTTTCCCTTTCTCAGAAGAATTTTGTTTTCATGACTTTGTAAGATGTTGGATGATGGCTAAGAAATTGTTTGCTTTTATTGTCTCTTTACATTTAAGTCACCAATTAGATTTAGAATCTATATTTATTATGTACTCCTCAAACTTTTAGTTAAGCCAAGATGAGTTGATTTTTAGTTCTATTTTGAAGTTTTTAAGGCTTTAAGCATTAAATTCAAATCTCAGTAGAAAATTTTATCTTGCATTTTTTAAATAAAATGCTGTGAGTAAACATAGCAACTATTCTTTGGCAGTATTTCATAGAATCACCTATATGTGACACTTTTCACTTTTGCATCTTCTTCATCTACGTACCATCAGTGGTCCAGTCTCTTTACAGCAAAAAAGGAAAAGGAAAAATAAAAGTTCATAAATATTTCTCTATTTATTGGCAAAATGGAAGACTTGTAAAAAAATGACTACAGAATTGATGAATTTTTCTAATGGTTCATCCAGAGTTTTAAGAAAACACATAAATCACTGTTCATTGTGATGTCCACTGAGACTTCTAACTATCACTTATTTGTAACAAACCATGCTTTTTTAAGGCCTATAATTTTCTCTCAGGTAGTATTAGTAAAGACCCTTCAGAATATATACATGCTCTTTAAGTCTATTTCTGAGTTCTTATTCCAGTTAAATGGGTTTATCAGAAAACAAATAAGGCATGCAAAACACCAAATATATGGGAAAAGCAATTAACATTCT
This sequence comes from Papio anubis, assembly GCF_008728515.1. Lineage (NCBI taxonomy): Eukaryota > Metazoa > Chordata > Mammalia > Primates > Cercopithecidae > Papio > Papio anubis. The sequence goes on from NC_044978.1 coordinate 81,710,103, forward strand.
TGAGGAAGATGATATGGACAATTTTAGGTAAAAATGTCTTGCTACAATCATTGAATACATAGGTGATCAATAAATATTTGACTTAATCCTAGATATATGTGTCTGAATGTGTATTAGTTATCTATTGCTATGTAGCGAATAACTCTGAAACTTAACAGCTTAAAACAGCAAACACGGATTATCTCACTTTCTGTGGGGCAGGAGTTGGGTGTGAAGGATCTGTGTGGATTTGGCTCAGAGTCTCTCGTGAGAGGAAGCTGTTAGCCTGAGCTACAGTCATTCTACCCTGAAGATTCAAATAGGGGAGGATCTGCTTCCAAGCCCTGGCTGTTGGCCAGAAATGCTAATTTTTTTTACACTGTGGGTCTCTGCATGGACTGCCTGAGCGTCCTTATGACATGGCAGTTGGCTCTCCTATGCAAATGAAATGAGAGAGAACCAGAGAGAGAGCACAAGCTCACATTTAAGATGAAAACTGCAGTTTTTAATACCCTAATCTGAGAAGTGCCAGGACCATCACCATTGCTGTATGCTGTTGTTCATACAAACAAACCCTGCTACATGTGGGGAGAACTACACGAGGGTGTGAATCCTAGCAGGTGGGGATGAACTGGCATCCATGGTATGTATGTGGGGTGAAAGTAGCAGGGTGTGCTTTTTCACTACAGACATGTGCTTGTCAATGTTTATTTTCTTTCCCAACTGTCTATTTTCTAGGTCATTATTCCTCTACGATCATTATTTTTAAAACTCTTTTCTTCATTGGTATTGGGAGTAACACTCAAAATCCTAAGGAGATTGAGCAAACAAAGGATTCTTAGCGAAGCAATTTTACTTCTGCACAGAGGGGTGCTTCTCCTTGGCCAGTGGTCATGAGAGTACACCTGAACAAAGGGGCACAGGAGCCTTTATTCCTGATGCAAGTCCTGCCCCTGTACCCTCTCCCCATTGGCCAGGGCTGGGTGGCACAATCTGAACTAATCCCAGTTGGCTAGACATTTGAACTTTCTTTAGATAAGGTGGGCACATAAGAGAGAGAGGGAAAAGGGGAAGGGGTGTCTGCAATGAGCTAGAGAGCTAGTCTTCTTTCCAAATAAGGAAAGGAATGTGAGCTGATACTGATAAGCCTGGTACTGTGGCATATCAGGGCATGTAACAGAGGCAGAAAGGAGAAAAAGAGAAAAAGGAAAGTGGGGTGGGGGGGGCAGTATGTATTAAAGAATAAAGGATTGATCAGGCTATTTGAAGAGAAACCTCATCATATCCCACAGCTTTCCCCTTCTTTTTATAACTCTTTCTCTACAAATCTTTTTAGCATAATTTGGCTACATTGTTCTGCTTGATCTTCCAGAAGGAAAAGCTCATTTGAATGAGGGGGAGGAGGATCGTAAGAGGTTTTAGTGAGAGCTGTTTCAATAAGTCTTTGTATTAATCCTCAGACACAGGGTATAATACAGCATCCTACAAGAATAAGCAACCCTATTCCAATGGCCAGAGAGATGAGGATTGAGGACCTAAGTCCCTTTCATCTACCGAACCGATTTCCCATTAAATTTGTGAAGGGATCTTTTAGTTCAGAATTTTTGACTAGCTCATTTGATAAGGCAGTAAGACCTTGGAATGCTTTAGTTATGGTCCCACCGGAAGCAGTATTATTAGGGATATAAGTACAGCCTTGGGTCCTGATCATGACACAAACTCCACCCTCCTTTGCTAGTATCACATCTATGCTATCCTATTTTCTCAGGCCATTTGGCTGGTGGGTCCTAATTGTTCAGCTATTCCTTTAATAGCATCTTTAGTATAATCAATAAATTGTTGATTGTAGTAAATGTAATTTATCCAATTCACATTTTTATTTACCATTAACCACCAGAAGAACACAGATTCAAATCTGGCAGTTATTTGATTTGGGGCCTTAAATTCATTTGGCACTCCTCTTGGGACCCCAGTGGCATCTATATAAACATGAGAATTGAAGGACCCATGAGGGGCTTCTCTTATCTGACAGTGTTTGGTTCCTATCCTTTCTGGTTGATGAAATGCCAGGGTGAAAGGGATGGCCAATTGAATTAGAGTACAAATTCCGCTCCAGTTACTTGGCAGAATGTCCAGTATTGGTCCACCATGATGCCACCACACATCCACTCAAGGATGGCTAAGGGCAGACTGATGAGTGAGCTCTTGGAAGGGCTTAAGCTCACTGTATCCCATTAAGGCTCCCAGGAATGTCAAGTTTTTTCTCTGTCGTGAGAAACACAAAGTAAAATTGGCATTGGGAGATGGATGCTGAATGGCCCGTGGGGGCTGACCTGCAGGGTATTGAACCTCAGGGAACAGCAGAGAAAGAGCTTGGCATGCTTTGTTGCCCCAGGCTGAGGGGTTTTGGAACAGAGCTACCATACAGCTCATGCCCAGTCAGCTGGAAGACCACCCAAGTGGAAAGTGGACAATCTGGGCCTCTGGTCTACCGTGCACACTAGCATAACATTCACTTTTGTTTAAAGTGCAGACAGAATATTTAATCCATTCCAGCCAAGCATTTGCTTCTTGATATACTGTCTCTAGAGCTATAGTTTGCCTTAAGTTTCCTACCTCCACAACCACTACCTTGGGTGGTCATTTTGGAGATGGGAGGAAGACATTGGACTCGCTATAGTTGGGGAGCCCGTTGGGTTCCACATGTCTCCCGGACTCTGGGTCTGAACTCCTTTATTATTATTAACCAGCGGTTTAACTAACCTTAGGGAGAAGATTCCTATAGGGTCCTTTCTTCAATGTCTGCTTCTAACCCATACCATTCGAATATAGAGGGTTCTTGGGCCATTGTCCAGGGATTATTTATTATCAGCAACAAGGGGTTACAGTGCAATGGTTTACAATTTGGTGGGGTGGGACCACAAACTACTTGGAGTTTTCATTTTAGTCCATGTAACCTATTTGAAGCAGGGGGCTTGACTGTCCTCCCTTTTTACTTAGTGGTCCACCAAACGTCTGCCCAGTCACTACAGGGACCTTTTAAAGCTCCATACTTATACTTGGTTGACTCTTTGTGGTATAGACATAGATACTTATCAACATGGGATAGCTTCCTTTGAGCTTGCTCGTCTCTGCACGGGATGACTGAACAGGTGTCAAGCTGAAGGTTAAAGGATGGCTAGCCTGAGTTACATTGATGACAAGATGACCTTCTGTTGAATAGAAAAAAGAAAATAAACAAGTGATTACGAAGCTCTTTTTAGAGTTAGTTTGGTGTGGGTGAGCCCTGGAGTGACAGTCCATGATTCCGGAGGTGGTGGCGCCTTTTCGACTTGGGTGTGATGAGTCCATCCTCTTTCTGCTGCAGTCTCAGTACTTAGGAGCACAAGGTCCTTCACAAGCTGGTTTGAGTTTCCCTTCCTTCCACCCTTTGATGAGGACATGGTCTCCAGGCTAATGCTGATGTGCTGGAAACTCCAGGGGTGGCACCTGTGCTAGGAGACCTTTAGTCCTAAGGGGAGAGAAAGTAGAGGCTAGACCAAGTATATAATTTTTGAGGAACTGATCTTTTGTTTCAAATGTAGTGATGTCAGCAGTGGAGTGTAAGTAGGGCAATCCATAAAGCATTTTATAAAGGGAAGGCCAATATCTCTCCAAGGGGCAGTCTTGATTCTTAACAAAGCAATAGGAAGACACTTAATCCATGGCAATTGAGTTTCTAAAGCTAACTTAGTTAAGTGGTTTTTTAGAGTCTGATTCATCCGCTCTACTCTTCCTGAGGAGGATGGATGCCAAGTGGTATGGTATTCCCAATTATGTCTAGTACCTGAGCTAACTTCTTAATGATATGTGTAGTGAAATGGGTTCCATTTTCTGAATCAATATTTTCTACTAGTCCAAATCTGGGTATGATGTTTTCAATTAATGCTTTAACTACATTACTGGTGGTTGCACTTGAGAATGAGATAGCCTCTACCCTGTGGGTAAAGTGGTCTATTATTACTAATAAGTATTTTAAATGACCAACTGGGGGCATTTCAGTATAATCAATATGGACACTTTGAAACGGTCTTAGCCCTGGATTCCTTCCTCTAAGAGGTGATTTCCTTAGAATCTGCTTATTAGTCTTTTTACATATTAAGCAACTATCTACAACTTGTTTAGCCGGGGTGTAAATTCCTACACACTCATAAACCCGGAGAACTGCATCACACATTGCTTGGGGTCTCCAGTGGTTCCCGTGATGTAATTGAGACAAGACCTCCCTCATGAGAGGTTTTGACAACATCTCCTTTGACCTGGTGATATCCATTTCCCTTCTGCATTCTTTTTAGCTCCTATTCTTATTAACTTCTCTTTTTCAATGGAAGAGAAAATGGAGGTTGCAGTAGGAGAAGGAAGGCATGGAGTTAAATGAAAAACTGAAAAACAGGCGTTTGAGAAGAAACAGCAACTTGCTTTGCTATCTAATCTGTGAGATTATATCCCCGACTTGTGAAAGACAAGTCCCTTTGATGCCCTGGGACATGCACAATAGCTATCTCTTCCGGCAACTGGAGACTGTTAAGGACATGGGTAATTAGTTCTCCATGAACTAAATCTTGGCCTCTACTATTGATAAGACCCCTCTCCATCAAAGCTGGAAGAGGGACACAAGCACGGGGAAGACCTGAAATGGGAACCAGAGGGGCGGGATCAGGGACAGCAGGAAGAGGGATGCAAGCAGGGGAGGGACCTGAAACGGAAACCAGAGGAGAGAGATCGGGGGCACTGAATGGAAGAAGATGATCTAGAGGGTCCCACATATTAGTGAGTGTGGGTTGTCTAGACACGGGTCTTTCCCTTCCAGAGACGTTGGTTTTTTGCTTTCTCCCTCTAGATTCTAAAGGGTAAAGGAGGACAGGCCCCTGCTGCCACCAGAAGGCTTAATCGATTTCTTCCTAGGAGACAGGGATCTTACCCTTAACATGCTCAATTAAGAGCTGACAAATCTGCTCCCCATTAGACCCAAATTTTGGCTAGAAAAGTGAGGGTTTAAGGATGGGTTATCGAACCCAAATAAAACAACAATATTTTATCATCTACTATTTTCGTTTATACTTATTTCTCTCATTATCTAATACTTCAGCATAAGCCAAAAGGGGCTATCAGAAGGAATTTCATCACTTTCTAGACTCTTTAGTTTTCCTGTCTTACTTGAAACATTCCCCATCTTAGAGGCTATGGCGGGCCGAGGGGCTACCGCCTCTCCTGTTAGAGGTGCCTACCCCTCTGTCTAGAAGCTCACTGCTGCTTTTAAGAGGGGGTCCAACCTCCCCCTTTCTCTTATTAGAGGTGTCTCACCTCCCCCTTTCTGCAGGCTTACTGAGGCTTTGAAGAGGGAGTCCAACCTCTCATATTAGAGATGTCTCGCCTCTCTCTTTCTGGAGGCTTAACCTCTCCTGTTCGGGGTTTCCTGTGTATCCTATAGCTCACCCTTCTAGAAGTTCCTTGTGCCTTTCTCTTTGTCTACTCTGACTGTTCCTGCCTGTAGTTGATAGACGGCTGCGCAAAACCGCAGAGAAGACTCACTCCACACAACCATAATGCTTAGCTCCATTCATACACTCTCAACCTCCAAATTATCCCAACCACCAAGGAAATACTTTGTCACCTTTGCAAAGTCTCCTGCCTTATTCTGTGTGCAAGAATTACCTGGTCCTCTTATTGCCATGGTCTTATAAGCGTCTCCTCACCGCTTTGCTGAGAATCCAGATTTATTTGTCACAACGGGTGGACCCTGATCTCCCTCACCCTTGGGCCCTGATATACCTCACCATAGCTATAGACAGTGGTACACATCCCCTCTGGGGGGGGTGACCAAAGACCCCCTTCCCGAAGGAGAATATTCAACCCCCAAAATTGGGCACCAGAATTGTTGGGAGTAACACTCAAAATTCTAAAGAGATTGAACACTCAAACAAAGGATTCTTAGCAACGCAATTTTACTTCTGCGCAGAGGAGTGCTTCTCCTTGGCCAGTCGCCATGAGAGCACCCCTGAACAAAGGGGCACAAGAGCCTTTATTCCTGATGCAAGTCCTGCCCCTGTACCCTTTCCCCATTGGCTGGGGTCAGGTTGCACAATCTAAACTATTCCCGATTGGCTAGACATTTGAACTTTCTTTAGATAAGGTGGGCACGTAAGGGAGAGAGGGGAAAAGGGGAAGGGGTGTCTGCAATGAGCTAGAGAGCTAGTCTTCTTTCCAAATAAGGAAAGGAAGGTGAGCTGGTACTGATAAGCTTGGTACTGTGGCATGTCAGGGCATGTAACAAAGGCAGAAAGTAGAAAAAGAGAAAAAGGAAAATGAGGTGGGGGTCGGTACTATGAATTAAAGAATGAAGGATTGATCAGGTAATTTGAAGAGAAACCTCATCATATCCCACAATTGGTCACAAGCAAGAATTGCTGGTATCTAATTCCTTTACTCTGCCATTGCAAAAAGGTCTTGAGATTTTTGTCGAATTTAACCAGCAGATGGAGCATGAAAACCTGACATTTAATAACTGCTTCTATTGGGTTACATGGAATGCTTTCCGCCTTATGGTCTTATAGATTTGGAAGCTGTCTTGGGTTTAACCCTTGTCAGAGTTAGCTCTAGAGTCCAGGTCTTAAGACTTCCTGCATTTCCCCCTACACCACCTGCCTGGAATCAGTAGATATTGCCTGTCCCAAGGGCATTAAACTCAATTCATTTAAATTCTTCATTCAGTTTCCATTGTGTTGCACTCATGCAAAGATCAATAAAACAATCCATGTCCTACAAGAGCTTATGTTCTAATTGAGGAGACAGGTAAGTAACCAACAATTTCAAGATAGTATGCTAAGGGCTGGGACACCCCAGAACTGAGGGCTGTGATACTGATATGGGAGGCGGACAGGGAAGTGCTGGGCAGAGAAACACAGGGTTCCTGGTGAGGGCTCCACTCTCAAGCCTGTGCGCATGGACCTAAGTGAGGACAGGTACTCCTGTTTTCATGCCCAGATGTTGCATTTTCCAAGACCACTCTGGCTCACCATGCCCTTCATCCCATGTCTATAAAAACCCTGAGACCCTAGCAGGCACAGACACAAGTGGATGGACATAAAGAGAAACACATTGGCAGAAGAACACACAGACACTGGCAGGACACCAATGGCAGAACAACATGGACGCCAATGGGAATTCAGCCAAGGGTGGTCGCAGGAGATCCTGGCTGCTGAGCAACCCCACTCCAGGGGAAACCACCTTCCCACTCCATCCCCCTACTGTCTCCCCATCTATCTGCTGAAGGCTACTTCTACCACTTGCACTCGTTCCCCAAGCCCACATGTGATCTGATTTTTTTTTGAAACACTAGGGTAAGGACCCCATGATACAGAAAGCCCTCTGTCCTTGCTGTAAGGCAGAGGGTCTAATTCAGTTACTTAAGACAAGCTGCCTGTGGACAGCTAAGCTGAAGGAGCACACTGTATGTAACATGTGGCTACTGGGGCTTCCGGAGCTGTAAACACTCAACCCTAGACGCTGCCATGGGGTCAGAGCCCATGCTCCTAGTGCAGGAGGTGGCAGAGGGTGGTGGCAGGGAGCAATTCAGGTAGTAGATACATTGTACATTGAGACTGAATGAATTAGCAGGAATTATCCAGGCTGAGAAGAGTTTGGGTGATAGAAGGACATTCCTAAAAGAGGGAAAACTTGAGGAAAGGTGTAAAGGAGAGAAACCACCTTATGTCTATGGGAACCAAGTAGTTCCTGGTTTATTTCTAGTACTCAGAAGAAAAATTAAAGTCTCAAGTTTACTGAATATAGCTTATACTGTCACTATTAGAAGACAGCTAGCCCTGTAATACCTCATAGTGGTTTGGAGACTTCATTGTCAGGAATGTATGACTTCAGTCAGCAAATAGGTTTTGAAAACCTATGTGCCAAGCACTGTTCTAAGTGCTGGGAATACAACAATAAAAAACAAAGATAAAATCCCCATCTTACATGGAACTTACATAGCAAATGAGAAATTACAGAATGAAAAGTGCTTTAAAGAAAAATAAACTAAGGTAAGGGGAGAGACAGTGCTGAGGTAAGGAGAAATATAACCTTAAGTAAGGTAATTAAGGGAGACTTTGCTGAAAAGGAAAGACCTGCAGAGAAGAGCTGTCATTTAATAGACTGGCTGAGATGATCATAGATGTCTTGTGAATCATAAGATGATGAAAAAAATGATCACAAGTAGAGCTGAAAGGATTGAATCAGAAATGTCACAAGAGACAGTATATACTATTTATGCAATATGCCATGCATATCTTACATACGTACACTGAAAAGAGAGTAGGTTTGCCAATACACTGATGTCCAGATGAGGGACAAAGTCTGGATGTTCCATGTGCCCTGAAGTTCATTTTATTGATGCCAAAGTGAAACGGATGCTTCAGAGAATTTCATGCCCATGTTTTAATCATTGCATAATTGATTCATACTTTATTTCATTCAAATAACATTTATGAGTGTTGATAAGTTCATAGTACTGTACCAAATGTTCTTATGTGCACTATGTATGGCCAATACTTGCCATATTTGGGTATATTTTAAGACTGATTACAAAAAATTATTTAAGATTTGTTTTACTTCTCAAAACATCTTTAGAAGAGTACATATCATTTTAGAAATGAGAAATGCAAAGAGGAATGTCGTTTTAAATCATCACCTGCTTGTTTCATATATAAATATATATGTACTTCATATACATGTAGATATTTCCAGAAACATTTTATTCCAAAAAGATACAATGGGCGTTGAGCAACTACTGTATCTTTTCATAGTCCATAAAAAGATGAAAAAAAATCTTTATGGCTTTGAGTTGCTCACAATGTAGTGCAAATCATTAAATCATTGCAAAAAATATACGCATATTCTCTTTAATGTTTAAACTACATTTGCTTTTCTCTTTTTCTTTCTCTCTCAAAGCTCCATGAGAGGCAGAGACTGTCTTACTTGGTCATTACTGTGTTTATAGAATCTTGCTAAATGCCTGGCACCAACACTTAGTAAATGAATAGTGGAACCTATTTGAATTGTTTTCGTTGTTCACTATTTATATGAAAAAATCCATATAAATCAATCTGAAGTGGTTTAGGTAAACCACTGTGTTATGTGCTGGTTATACTCAATCAAAGATGGAAATAATTGTCCCAATGATTTCAACTCTGTTTTTACAATTTTTCTGTTTTACTCAGGCTAGGCCTGCTAATTACTTTATACCCAAGTGCAAAACCATTAAAGAGCATGCCTCGGAAACAGTAGGGGTAAGAGGATAGAAAAGCACACTTGCAGGGTTCCTCTCTGGCTTATGATTTATGAGTCTTTAACTGCCAATCTCCCTTGATATGTAAACACATGGTCCTTATAGGTTGATGAATTCAGTTAATTTTATTTGTGTATTTTATTGTGTAATATCCCATTAAAAGACCGTATTATATTGACACTATGGGGGATAAATTTGGACAGACTTAGAAAAGAGTCTATTTTTTATGATCTCTGTGGGATTTGCTGCTGATGTGGTAATTTGCTGACTTTTTTTTTTTTTTTTTTTTTTGCACCAGAAATACTGTCTCTACACTGAAAAGGCAAAAAGAGAAAAAAGTTCAATCATCACTATTTCCTTCCTTGCTGATTTCGTGCTACAATTTTAAAATTGCAGAGGGCTTCAGAGTCAAAAGCAACTTCTGAATTAACTCTTAAGTCATTAAATTGGACTTCAACATGCATTTTGATTTTTAATGGGAGTTTTTATGAGGGTTTTATTTGTTTAAATTGGAAAGTGAATGATAAAAGTGGTTGAACGATCCTGCTTTTTTATCTTCCTAGTTTCTGGAACCAAAAATTTGACTTTTATTTTACTAATTAAATCATGAAAAAAAGATATATCTTGTTCTTAGACTTGTCAATCTTTTGCTAAGAAACCCTTTGGGAGGTGTGTGTGTGTGTGTGTGTGAGGAAGGGGGAAGGCAATATTAAAGGATCATCAGATTGTAACCATTAGATTAAATTAGTGAAAAGTCCTCATTTTAGACAATTGTTTCTTTTGCTTTCAAATCATTTACATGAGATTGCTGAGGCAAGGTAACAGTAACTACAAAAGCAGGGTCTCTGTTCCTCAGTCCCTGTTCAGTTTTCTGGGTGATATGATTTCTAAATCTTCTAAGCAGATAGACTTTCTAAATCATAATATTAGGATACTAATAGACTCAAATATGCTCTGAAATTGTTTGGGCTGGAACTAAAATACTTTATTATTTTTAAGAGGAGTTTTAGATTCTTGCAAAATTAAGAGGAAAGTACAGAGATTTTTCATATAATAGCTGCCCCCACAAATGTACAGCCTCCTCTGTATCGATATCCCCACCACCAGACTGGTACAACCATTACAACTGATGAACTTACATTGACACACTGTAATCACCCAAATCCACGATTTACACTAGGATTTATTCTATGGGTTTGGACAAATGTATAATGACATGCATTGATCATTATAATGTCATATAGAGTGTTTTTACTACCTTAAACATTCTCTGTGCTCTGCCTATTTATTCCTTTCTACCCACCTCAAATTTCAGCAACTGCTGATCTTTTTTCTTATGTCCATAGTTTTGGCTTTTCCAGAATGTCAAATAATTGGAATCATATAGGATGTAGCTTTTTCAGATTTGTTTCTTTTACTTAGTAGTATGGATTTAAGGATCCTTCAAGTCTTTTCATGACCTGGTAGCTCATTTCTTTTTAGCACTGAATCATATTCCATTGTCTAGATATAGGATAGTTTATTTATCCATTTAGTTGCTGAAAGACATCTTGGTTGCTTCCAAGTTTAGGTAGTTATGAATAAAGCTATTATAAAATTCTGTGTGCAGGTTTTTGTATATGCAACTCCTTTTTGTAAGTGTTGAGGAGCATAATTGCTGTATCATATGGTAAGAGTATGTTTAGTTTTATAAGAAACTGCCAAACTTTCTTCCAAAGTGGCTATACCATTTTGTGTTCCCACCAGCAATGAATGAGTCATCTGGCTCTGCATACTTGCCAGCACTTGATGTGTTTTATGTTATGGATTTTGGCCATTCTAGTAGGTATATAGTAGTATAACATTGTTATTTTAATCTGCATTTCATTGATGCTATATGATGTTGTACACCTTTTCATACACTCATTTGCAATCTGTATATCTTTTTTGGTGAGCTGTCTGTTTAGACTTTTGGCGTGTTTTTAAATTGAATTGTTTGTTCTCTAATTGTTGAGTTTTGAGAAGTTTCTGTGTATTTTGGAGAACAGTCCTTTATCTGGTGTGTCATTTGCAAATATTTTTCCCAGTCTGTAGCTTATCCTCTCATCCTGTTGCCATTGTCTTTCATAGAGCAGAAGTTTTTAATGTTAATGAAGTTCAGCTTATAAACTGTTACTTTGATGGACTGTCCCATTAGCTGTACAGTGAACAGCTAACATTACAGCTAGAAGTCTACTTATACATTTAATTGGAGGGGCCATGCCAGTGCTAACATGAGTTAGCTTTACTATAGCCTCAATTACATTTACATTTATTATTTTAGTTATGTTAATTGTTTTTGAATTCACTGTAGCCCTATTTCAAGCATACATTTTCACAATATCAATACGCCTAATCTAACGACTCACCAAATCCAGGTCTACCATATAGTTAATCCTATCCTCGATCACTAACAGGGATGCTTTCAGCTATGCTCATAACACCTGGTCTAGCAATATGATTTCACTTCAACTATCACATAAATGGTATAATGTTTTTAATTTTAAATTCCACATGCTCATTTCTGGTTATAGGTGTATTAGTCAGGGCTCTCTAAAGGGACAGAAGTGATGGAATATATGTACATATGAAGGGGAGTTTATTGGGAGAATTGATTCACACGATCACAAGGTTAAGTCCCATAATTGTACGTCTGCGAGCTGAGGAGCAAGGAAGCCAGTCTAAGTCTCAAAGTCTGCCAAAAGTGCAGACTTTAGTCTGTGGCTGAAGGCCCAAGAGCTCCTGGCACATCACTTGTGTAAGTCCAATAGTCCAAAAGCTGAAGAACTTGGAGTCTGATGTTTGAGGCCCAGAAGCATCCAGCACAGGAGAAGGATGAAGCCCGGAAGACTCAGCAAGTCTGCTCTTTTCAACTTCTCCTGCCTGCTTTATTCAAGCCATGCTGGCAATTGATTAGATGGTGCCCATCCAGATTGAGGGTGGGTCTGCATCTCCCAGGTCACTTGACTCAAATGTTAATCTCCTTTGGTAACACCCTCACACCCAGGAATAATGCTTTGTATCGAGTTTACACTCAATATTAACCACCACAATAGGAAAGTGATTGACTTTTGTATATCACACCTTTATTCATCAGTCTTACAATAAAACATCTAAAAAATTATTGCTATATCCAAATTCGCCCAGGTTTTCTCCTGTTATCTTCTAGGAGTTTTATAGTTTTGCATTTGACATCAGGTCTATGATTAATTTTGAGTTAATTTTTGTGAGGGATGTAAAATCTGTATCTAGATTTTTGTTTGTTTGTTTGGTATAGGGATGTCTAGTTGTTCCAGCACCATTTGATGAAAGAGTTTATTTGCTCCATTGTATTGCCTGTGCTCCTTTGTCAAAGATCAGTTGATTATATTTATGTGGGTCTATTTCCAGGCTCTCTATTCTGTTCCATTGATCTATTTGTTTATTCTTTCACCAATGCCATACTGTTTTTATTACTTTGGCTTTATCATAAGTTCTGAAGTTGGGTAATACCTGTTCTCCAACTTCATTTTTCTCCTTCAGTAATGTGTTGGCAATTCTGGGTCTTTTTCTTCTCTATATAAATGTTAGAATCAATTTGTCAAAATCCACAAAATAACTTGCTGGGATTTTGATTGGAATGGCATTGAGTCTGTGGATCACTCAAGTTGGGAAGAACAGACGTCTTGGCAGTATTGAACTTCCCTGTTCATGACCATGGAATATCTCTCCATTTCTTTAGTTCTTTGCTTTCATTCATCAAAGTTTTATAGTTTTTCTTATAAATGTCTCATCCATATTTTGTTAGATTTATACATAAGTATTTCATTTTTGGGGGTGCTAATGTGAATGGTATTGTATTTTTAATTTTAAATTCCACTTGTTCATTTCCAGTATACAGGAAAGTGATTGACTTTTGTTTATTTCCCTTGTATTTTACAACCTTGATATAATCTTTTATCAGTTCTAGAGTTTTTTTCTGTTGATTCTTTCAGATTTTCTACATAGGAAATTGTATCATTTGTGAACACACAATTTTATTTAATTTTTCTCATTTGGTATCCCTTTTCTTTTCTTGTTTCTGTTACTCATTAGCTAGGCTTTTTAGTCTGTTGTTGAAAAACAGTAGTGAGAGGATATATCCTTGTCTTGGTTCTAATCTTAGTAGGAAAGCTTCTAGTTTCTTACCTCTCAGTTAAGAGTAGGTTTTTGTAGACATTCTGTATTACACTGGAGAAGTTCCTCTATTCTTAGTTTGCTGAGAGGCTGTTATCATTAATACAGGTCAGATTTTGTCAAATGCTTTTTTTTTGCATTTACTGATATGATCATGTGATTTCTTAGCCTGTTGATGTGATTGATCATATTAATTGAGTTTCTAATACTGACTAGACTTTCATATCTGGGATAAATCCCACTTGGTCATGGTGTATAATTCATTTTATACATTGTTGAACTCAATTTGGGAATATTTGTTGAGGATTTTTGCATCTATGTTTATGAGAGATATTGGTCTGTAGTTTTGTTTTTTATAATGTTTTTGGGTAGTATCGGTGTTAGGGTAATACCAGCCTCATAAAATGTGTTAAGATGTAGTCCTTCTGATTGTATACCCTGAAAGAGATAGTAGAAAATTGTTGTAATTTCTTCTTTACGTGTTTGGTAGAATTCACTTGTGTATACCTACCTGAGGTTGATGCCTATTCAGATTGCCTTTTTTTTTTCTTTTTTTTTTTTTTTTTTTGGAGATGGAGTTTCACTGTTGTTGCCCAGGTTGGAGTGCAATGACATGATCTCGGCTCACCGCAACCTCTGCCTCCCGGGTCCAAGTGATTCTCCTGCCTCAGCCTCCTGAGTAGCTGGGATTACAGGCATGTACCACCATGTCTGGCTAATTTTGTATTTTTAGTAGAGACAGGGTTTCTCCATGTTGGTCAGGCTGGTCTCAAACTCTCGACCTCAGGTGATCTGCCTGCTTCGGCCTCCTAAAGTGCTGGGATTACAGGCATGAGCCACCGTACTCAGCCACCTATTTCTTCTTATATGAGTTTTAACAGATTGTATCTTTCAAGGAACTGGTCCATTTCATTGAGGTTGTCATAGAGTTCCTTACAGTATTCCTTTAGTATCCTCTAAATGTCCATCAGATCTGTAGACATGTCCCTTCCTTCATTTCTGATACTAGCAATTTTTGTTTCCTTTCTGTTTTTCTTAGCTTGGCCAGAGGTTTATTGATTTTATTGATCTTTTCAAAGAACCAGCTTTTGGTTTTGTTGATTTTCTATATTAATATCTTGATTTCAATTTTATTGATTTCTGCTCTAAATCTTTCTTTCTTTCTTTCTTTCATTCATTTATTTTTTTGAGACAGAGTCTCACTCTGCTGCCCAGGCTAAAGTGCAGTGTCATGATCTCGGCTAATTTCAACCCTGCCTCCTGTGTTCAAGTGATCCTTGTACTTCAGTTTCCCGAGTAGCTGAGATTAAAGCCATGTGCCACCATGCCCAACTAATTTTTTATATTTTTAGTAGAGATGGGGTTTTACTATTTTTGCCAGGCTGGCCTCAAACTCCTGTCAAGTGATCTGCCCACTTTGGCCTCCCAAAGTGCTGGGATTACAGGCATGAGCCACCACCCCAGCCACTGCTCTAAGTCTTATTATTTCTATTCTTCTTCTTGCTTTGGAATTAATTTGCTCTTGTTTTTCTAGTTTCTTAGGGTGGAAATGTAGATCATTGATTTTAGTTCTTTTTTCTTTTCCAATGTGTGAACTCAGTGCTATAAATTTCCCTTTAAGTACTGCTTTCACTGAATCTCAAAATTTTTGACAAGTTGTTTTTTCATTTTCATTTGGTTCAAAATATTTTTAATTTTCTCTTGAGGTTTTTTTCTTTTCTCACATGTCATTTAGTAGTGTGTTGTTTAATCTTCAGGTATTTGGGATTTTCTAGTTATCTTACTGTTACTTATTTCTAGTTTAATTCCACTGGGGTCAGTATGAGAGCAGACACTATGTAACTTCGATTCTTTTAAATTTGTTAAGGTGTGTCTTATGGTCCTAAATGTGGTCTACCATGGTAAATGTTCTGTGTAAGCTTGAGAAGAATGTTTATCCTGCTGTTTTCAGATAAAGTTGTCTATAAGTGTTAATTATATTCAGTTGATCGGTGGTGGTGGTGAGTTCGATTATGTCTTCACTGATTTTCTGCCTGCCTCTGAAGTTTAAATAAATGAACATATCTATATCTTCTAAAATGAGTTCCAAATTTTTGCTTTGGAATGAAAGTTATTTTTACTCTTTAGATGACTTAAATTAATTTTTTGTGTGTGTTTCCTTTAACATTAATCAGAAAATATTTACTTAATAATACAACTTTATAGAAAAATAACATAATAGAATATAATTTTGGTTGGAAATAATTTTAGAGAACTTCTATTCCAATGGCACATTTTGTGAAAGAGGATAGTATTAGTTTGCAACAATAAAATACCATATATGGGGTGGCTTACACACTCACATTTATTTCACACAATTTTGTAGGCTGGGAAGTTCAAGATCAAGGTGCTGGCTGATTTGGTTCCTGGTGTAGGCTCTCTTCCTGGCTTGCAGATGACTGGCTTCTTTCTGTGTCTTTACATGTCACAGAGAGTGAGATCTCTCTCTTCTTTTCTTAAAAAGCCACTGATCCCATTAGGAAGCCACACTCTCATGACCTCATTGCATCCTGCTTACTTCCCAAAGGCTCCATCTCCAAATACAATCACATTGAATGTTAGAGCCTTCATATATGAATTTTGGACGGCACACAATTCAGTCCATAGTAAGGATTCTAAAGATGAAAGAGGTAAAATGATGTGTTCAAGTTCACACAGCAGATTAAAGGCTGAAATAGAACCAGAAGTCATTTTTTGAGTGTTTTATTATACTGTGGATTTCCCTGTTCAAATTCAAAATAGGTATACACAAAATCAAAGAAATATACAGTATTTTTCATCTTCTGATGATAGAATGTTCATGTCAGTGTTATTCTAATGCTTCAATTAAATGGAGAAGTACTGATTGCAGAACTACTGGAAGCCATCGTGATCTTTGCGATCAGGTCTGTAGAAGATATTTTCTATATTTGGGAGACATTAACTGGGCAATGTGAAAAGACTGGACAACTCTTCCATTTCTTTCGCAAGCCCCCTCTCAATTATAACAAACTATAAGAGTGTAGCTAGCAATGTTCTGCAGGCAAATGTGTCAAAGACACTAGCAGATGAAAATAAAAATTGCATAAATTAGCCTGACAGGGAGTATAGCCAATTATATAGCTCAATTGACTGATGTAGACTTAAGACTAGGTTTCACTACTGAATAAGAAAAGGCCACGTGGAGAGAGATCCTGAAGGATGAGAGGCCATTTGGCTGTTCATCCTCAACTGAGCTCGCTACTGAATATAGTCTAATGAGGGATCTCCACTGTGTCATGTTGTGCAGTGTCACTACCCAACTCAGCCCAGTCAACTCACAAAATTGTGAGAAAAAATAATGGTTTTAAGAGATTCAATTTTTGGATGATATGTTATATAGTGACAGATAACTGAAACAGTTTATAAAAATTGTACATTGGTTATGTATATTTTATATTCTGTGCCTTGGAGTTATCTTTATTGCTATGATTTTCCTAACTGGGCTAAGAGAAAACACAGTTATATCTGTTAGTTGTTTATTTATCATCTAGTTTGTTTCCTTTGTTCCTTTCTTTCTAACCTCTAATAGTTTGGTATATGGAAGGACCTACTTATTTTCACAGTTCCTGCACTAAGATAGAAGTATATGAAGCTGGGTGCGGTGACTCACGCCTGTAATCCAAGCACTTTGGGAGCCTGAGGCGGGTGAATCACCTGAGGTCAGGAGTTCGAGACCAGCCTGGCCAACATCGCAAAACCCCATCTCTACTAAAAATACAAAACTTAGCTGGGCATGGTGGCACATGCCTGTAATCCCAGCTACTCAGGAAGTTGAGGTAGGAGAATCACTTGAACCTAGGAGATGGAGGTTGCCATAAGCCAAGATCGTGCCACTGCACTCCAGCCTGGGTGATAGAGTGAGACTCTGTCTCAAAAAACAAAAACAAAAACAAAACAAAACAAAAAAGCATATGAATAGTCTTCACATGAACACACTCCACAGTCATAAATACTCAGCAACTGTATGCCTCTCATTGTTTCTTCTCGTTACAGCTGTGCTGGAGACAATCAGACTGAAACCTGGATACCACAATTAGGCCCCAGGCACCTGTGCCATTTCCAAGTTGCATCTGTTCCATAGAATCAGGCTTCTGCCTTGATTTCACACTCTGTGGTGTTTCTCCTTTCACTTTCCTGTACTGGACAATCCTCCCACTAATCATTGGAGCATCAGTTTCCTAGTAAGCTCCGGATCTTCTTTGTTCTTAAAGATGGATCCTGTTGCTAGCCCTCCAAAGTTGGCAGGTGAACAGAATATAAAAGAAGAGTTTGTAAAATATATGTAGGGCCAAATTATTTAGGATGAGTGTCAGTGTTGTAGAATAGAATGCATGGATTTTGGAGTCATACAGACCTTGTTTATATTCCAGACTGCCGTTTACTAGCTTGTGATTTTTTCATAAATAGCTTGATCTTTTTAAGATTCAGTTTTCTAATTTGTGACATAGGTACTCCAAATAAATTTTAGATGTTGTTAACTTCTATCACATAACACTGCTTCTGTAGCACAGTTAGTTAGTTCCCCATCCTTCACTGTGGTGGAAGACTTCCTACTTCTCCCTGCCAGCACACATTGCAGGTTCCAGCTTGCCTCACACCTAAAGCAGCAACATCTAGACACTCACTGTTTCCTAGGAAAAATGAGCTACATGATAGGTTACCAAAAGGTACTTAATTGATCCCTTTTATGTCTTCTGCTTGACTTCCTTTAGACTTGGACTGATTTTCTTTAGGTATTGTGCACATGAACATATTCTAATTTATGTGTCTGCTCTGCTAGTTCTCATTCTTTCTCCTACACATCCTTTGGAATCCTAGTTAATAGCTTTAATTGAGCCCTGAGAGAAAATAATGCTTTGTAATTTCGAACAATTTATAGTGTACTAGTTGCTCTACAACTTTCCTTCTACACTATTAAGGACTTTGTGAGTGTGTGTGTGTTTGTGCTTAAAGCCTAATCTATTATACAAACTGTCAACATTTGGGGAATAAAAACAAATAAAATCTATAATTTTGTAAACAAAGCTATTTTGAATGCATACAAGTTTGCAAATTGTTTTAATTGTGTAGGAGAAGACAAAATACTTTTCGGAGTGTTTACTTGATTTTTACTCCAGAACTGCATGTGCTGGATGTCCAGCTGACTGGGAGTGGTGTAGAAGGAGGCATTATGTAAATACACTAATCAGATCAATGCAAATCACAGTAATGTATTCCTTTACAGGGTCTGGGGGCCAGCTGTGGAAAACAAAGTGATTTTCATTTTCATAGGTTTGGGTGAAACTGTTTAGAAATTCTGTTCCCTTACTCTGTGATGCTAGCACAGTTGGGTTTTACTTTGATTATTTTTCCCTTCTGGTTTTTGTGGGACTACATATGGTGGAAGTTGGCACTTCAGGCATAAGTGGCTAGTATGATTTTCTTCTTTTCGTGGTTGATTGGTTTTAAAACTTTTGTTTCCAATAACTAGCTCCAAAACCACACGCGCAGAGCTTTTGTGAGGTTTAATGCATGACCAAAGTGGGGGTCGATAATAGGACAACTGTTTCAAAAGTATTCTTAGAAAAGCACGGGTCTTCAGCTATGAAGAAGGATTTTTGTTTTGTTTTGTTTTGTTTTGATTTCCTAAAAGATTCAACAAAATTTTTAAGGTTAGCAGACTTGATGCCATATTTTCAGGGTTTTAATTAGGTCAGAACTTCTGGCCATTTTTTTAAGCAAAATAATACAAAAAGAAAAGGATTTGAGGCAGTATAAAAAGCATTTTCATGGCAAGATACAAGTTTTAATGGTGAAATTACGTGATATCTAATACTGAATTTTTAGAAACAAAGTTTTTCTGGATCTTTCATTCCTAGGTGGAGGAACCTGGAGTAATCTCTAGGCATATGAGAACCCAGACCCCTGAGAGATTATTCTGCAATGCAATATTGATAATATGAGATGTTTAGGCATATGTCTATAAGGTTCCTATTCTCATTTCCTGGTGGGAGAGTAGATAACGGGAGTAGAGGTCTCTTGCTGAAACTTTGGAAGAATAGAAAAGAAGTCCATCTTTTCTGGATGTAATTCTTCCCAGAGGTAGAAGGACAGATAGGATTTCCTGGTATAGTTTTCAGAGATTAGATGCCTATAGATAATTCAATCTGCTTAAAGAAACGAGCATTGACACTACTACATTTACCTCCTCTATACATTTCTATTTCTTTCTCTGCCTGTTACATGATTAACAAAACAGAAGGCTCCACTCCTAGCAGATGCTGTTAATACATCTAAAAAACCAAAAATTTTAAAGAAACCAAAAAGGAGTTGAAAGCAGTGTGAGGACACAAAGGACAACATTATTGATTGCTAAAGAAGAAATGAAATATAAGACTAAAGATATGTACTTTTGTAATTCCAAGTCCCATTGCATGTATCACCTCAACCTCTTCTGAACTACCTTCTTTCTGTACCTGCTGCTATTCCTGTAGTCCAGGTCAATGTTATTTCCTCCCTGAATTACTTAGACAGATTTTAATTGAACTCACTCCTGTCCTGCCTCTCTCATTCCAACCCCTTATCTGCACTGTAGCCATAGCAATTTGTTCAATTGTCCATTGGCTCAAAACTTTTCAGTGGCTCTACACTGTCTGTTAGATCAAGTAAAACCTCTTCACATGGCATACAAGTCCATCATGCCATTTCCTGGCTTATGCAATCCACCTCACTGCTTGTCTGGTTGCTTGCAAAAGCATAACAAGAATCATCTTTATTCCAGTTCCTAACAAGTTCCGCATCTCCATCTGAGACCACCTCAGCCTGGACTCCATTGTCCATATCGCTATTAGCATTTTGGGCAAAGCCATTCAACAAGTCTCTAAGAAGTTCAAAACTTTCCCACATCTTCCTGTCTTGTGAGCCTTCCAAGTCTCTAGGAAGTTCCAAGTTTTTCCACATTTTCCTGTCTTTTGAGCTCTCCAAACGATTCCAACTTCTGCCTGTTACCCAGTTCCAAAGTTGCTTCCACATTTCAGGTATTTTTGTAGTAGCATCCCACTCCCCATGGTACCAATTTACTGTATTAGTCCATTCCCATGCTGCTAAAAAAGACATACTCGGCTGGGCGCTGTGGCTCACACCTGTAATTCTAGCACTTTGGGAGGCTGAGATGGGCAGATCACCTGAGGTCAGGAGTTTGAGACCAGCCTAGACAACATGGCAAAACTCTGTCTCTACTAAAACAAACAAACATGAGATTACATGTACCTGTAATCTCAGCTATCCAGGAGGCTGAGGCAGGACAATCGCTGGAACCCAGGAGGCAGAGGCTGCAGTGAGCCGAGATTGCACCACTGCACTCCAGCCTGGACAACGGAGCAAGACTCCATCTCAGAAAAAAAAGACATACTCAAGACTGGGTACTTTATAAAGGAAAGAGGTGAAAGAGGTTTAATTGATTCACAGTTCAGCATGGCTGGGGAGGCCTTAGGAAACTTACAATCATGGTAGCAGGGGAAGCAAACACATTCTTCTTCACATGGTGGCAACAAGAAGGGCAGAGAGAAGGGAGGAAGCCCCTTATAAAACCATCAGATCTTGTGAGAACTCACTCACTGTCACAAGAACAGCATGGGGAAACTGCCTCCATGATCTAATCACTTCCCACTGGGTCCCTCTGAAGACATGTGGGGATTATGGTAACTATAATTTAAGATGAAATTTGGGTGAGGACACAGCCAAACATCAGCCATGTTGCCCAGGCTGGTCTTGAACTCATGGACTCAAGAGGTACTACCACCTTGGCCTCCCGAAGTGCTGGGGTTACAGGTGTAAGCCACCATGCCCAGCCTGTGAAGTGACTTTTTAATCTCCTTATTTTCCCCTATCCCATCTCTTCCCCAAAATTGGTTCTAATGTATTTAAACAAACAAATAAAAACACAACCCCCCAAAACAAAATGGAACCCTATGGTTAGAGGGCTGGTGATGAGAGACTTCTTTTGAGGACAATGCTGTGGTTATGGTGTCATCATGTGCTGTATTACCTGAGACAGAAGACCCCCTCTCTCAAACATTCAATACTTTTTACTTGCTCTTGGCAGAAGGGGAAGTTAGTTACTTTCACTTCAACAGGTCTCTAGGTGAGTTTGGCTGTACTTTGGTGAATCCCTGCTCCGACACACATGTAATTCAACTTTAGCAATGGGCATAAACACTTTATAGAGTTTTTTGAAGTTACTGGGAAGGCTGTGCAATATGTAGCATAAGTGGCATCGGAATTTCCCTTTATCACATCCAAAACTAATTCATTCAGAAACCTGAGGCTGCCTGTCATAACTGAACTAGCAATCAGGTCTTGTTTATCTTTCAGACCATCCCTGCCTGAAACTTGTTCTTCCTCCATTGAGCTTTTTCTTCTTTCTCACTCCCCTGCAGTCTCCTAGCACCTTGGGCATACCCTCGTCAAGAGAGCACTCATCACAAACTATTTGCTGATGTGTCTGCCTTTTCCAAGAAACAATGAATCTTTATTTTTATTTTTATTTTTTTTTATTTTTTATTTTTTATTTATTTATTTATTTTTTTTTTGAGACGGAGTCTTGCTCTGTCCCCCTGGCTGGAGTGCAGTGGCGCGATCTCGGCTCACTGCAAGCTCCGCCTCCCGGGTTCCTGCCATTCTCCTGCCTCAGCCTCCCAAGTAGCTGGGACTACAGGCACCTGCCACCGCGCCCGGCTAATTTTTTGTATTTTTAGTAGAGACGGGGTTTCACCATGGTCTCGATCTCCTGACCTTGTGATCCGCCCGCCTCGGCCTCCCAAAGTGCTGGGATTACAGGCGTGAGCCACCGCGCCCGGCCAAAACAATGAATCTTGAAGACAGATCATGATCATTCATCTTTGTGACTTTCAGACATAACATAGCAGGTGCTTGGTAAATGTTTATTGAGTGGATAATACTCCTTTATGTTCAGAATATGGAAACCAAATGAGGTGACGGTTTTAAATGAAAACACAGGAACAACAGCAATAATGATGTTTTTCTCTCTCATTTTCATCACTATTTTCCTTGAGAGAAGGAGTTTCCTTCCTAGTATTGCACACTTATTTGTTAAATAGTATTTTCAGTATGGTAAATATGCACTGCTGTGTAAAAAAGTCAAAAGCTATAGTTATGTTTACATATAATTTTTATTATAGAGAAGCAGAAGCTGTAAAATATCCAATTAGGACAGAATTTAAAGATAATAATGTATAATTGAAAACAGGTAGTAATGAAATTTTTTGAGTAATTTTTATCAAATCTCCTTTACCAATTTTTCATTGTCTTCTGAGAAAGGACTTATGTTCTCAAGAATTACTCTCCAACATTTAATAATTCATCAAACTCATTTATTTATCTATAAATTTCATGTATGTTTTCAATAACCTCCTAAGCATAGTGGATTGAGGAATTATGAGGAGAGAAAAGTGTGAAAAAATACATTTTTTTCTCAATAAATATGTAATCTGGTTTGAGAGGTAAAATTCAGAGCATTAATCGATTCAAATATTTATTGACTGCCTATTAGGTATATAGGAATGAGAAGGCTCTATAAGATAAAATGTTTGTATTTTAGAAGTTTACCATATGGTTGTAAAAATATGAAAATGAAATACAAACAATTAAAGCAGAGTCAAGAACCAGCTCGATAAACAATGCAAAATGTTGCAAGGCATTTTGTAATTGTCAATGACAGAAAGGGCACTATTATTTTTAGCTATTTAGTGACTCCCTGAAGGAACAATTCTGTCTCCCTTTTATAGACACAGGCACACCTTGTTTTTACTGCACTGCACTTTCTTGTGCTCCACAGATACTGCATTTTTACAAAGTGAAGGTCTGTGGCAATCCTGTGTGGAATAAGTCTATTGGTGCCATTTTCCAACAGCATGGGCTCACTTTGGGACACTATGTCACATTTTGGCATTTCTTGCAATTTCCAAACTTTTCATTATTCTATCTGTTATGGTGATCTGTAATTAGTGACCTTTTATGTTACTATTTTAATTATTTTGGGGCACCATGAACTGTGCTCTTATAAGATAGTGAACTTAATTGATAAATGTTGTGTATGTCCTGAATGCCTCATTGACTGGTTGTTCCCCTGAACAATCTGGTCCTGAGCTTTGCTTCGTTGGGAGGAGGATTTTAATAACTATTTTAATCTCTTTATTTGTTATGGGTCTGTTCAGGCTTTCTATTTCTTCCTGATTCAATATTGGTAGGTTAAAAAATAAACAAGTATTTTTCTTATCAAGGAGGTGCTTGTAGTAAATCAGGGATAGACTAAATCAGCATCAACAACTCATTGAGAATAGTTGATGGAGTTGTAAGGAGGGAAAGGTGTGAAGGAACAAAAAACAAATTATATCTTTCCTCCGTAAATTTGCAATGTGGAAATTTACATGCTTTACTTTCCCCCCTTGCATTTCCCTAGGCTTTTTGATAATTCCCAGCCGTCTTCACCACAAACCCATTTTCCAGTCTCAGAACTCTGCTCAACCTAGCATGCCAGGAGGATGCTATCAATTGAAACAGCTCATGAAATGAAGGTGTTTATCACCACTGGACTAGATTATTGCTTTCCATGTTTAAACATTTTCTATGATTATATGATTCATTGTTTAACAAACGTTTGCTCTGGTCACCCCATCATAATATTACTTTAAGCCATTACCTCTTGTTCTGTAGGATATGTAATGTTTTCCATCAGTTATCCTAGATTCCTAGGGGCTTGCATTTCCATGATCACCTCTACAAGAAGTTCCTGCTTTAGGAGAACTCCGGCTCTTAATACATTTATCAGATCTGGAGACTATTGGCTTCTCTAAGCTCTGGGATCTTCAGGGAGTGTAATTTAATCTGTTTTCTTGATTTCCCAAACATGACCCCCTATTGTTTAATAACATATTTAGATGTTAGAGTTTTCATTGAAAGTTTGAGATTTTCTTTACATTATGACAATGCAGTCATTGTACTTTTTAAAGTATCTGCCCATTTATAACTAATCCTAGTTATTTCTTTCAAATAACACTATACCACTTCAGAGGTAGTGAATCTAGCCATGTTTTTATATTTAAAGTGGATTTCTTGTGGAGAACATAAAATGCAATCACTTAAAACTTGAATATCAAACATCCCTAATTCTTATTTTAGTAATATTCCTGGAGCATCTGCTTTGTGACAGGCATTGTGCTGGGTGTGGGGTTTCAAAAGTAAAGGAATACAATTTCAAAATGCTTTCCATGCTCAGACATTTATCATTCTTCTATGTAGTTTTCAGCCTCCTGCCATTTTTGAGTCCATGCCCTCTTTAACACTCATACTTCTCATCTGTCAATTTCTCTCTTTTATATTTCCCTACAGTAACTACTCTTCCAAACTCAGTTCCAGTCTTCATTAAAACAGTTTTGCTGTCCAGGCACTATTAGGCTTGGTATAATCAGAGGGTCAACAATATGTCCTGTTAAGCAGAGGGCCACGTCATCTAGTCCCTCTGGCAGAGACATTGAGAGTTCACTGTTTTCTTCTTTCTTTTACCAATCTCCTTAATTGGTAGGAAGTAAATATAGAGACATATCTTCCTACTAAAATGAATTATACCAGTCTCCTCTGGAGACAGAATAACCTATAATAAATTTTGGGTTTAAATAATATTTTTATAATCTAACTTCTTTAATAAAAACCTGGTACAAAAAGATTATTTTAGATTTATATGGGATGGAGAGAAATGAGAGACTTATTAAAGAAAGATCACATATTTTTATACTAATTTAGAGTAAGGTTACATAAAAATCCAAGTGTTACACGTATGCAAGAATATACTCAAGGATGTTTATTGTGTTATGATTCATAGTGGCAGCAAACTGGAAGCTGAGTATTCATCAAAAGGGAAAAGATTAATAAATTATGGATATTTATACTATGGATAATATAAAAATGTTTAAAAATATATATTAAGCTTATATATGTTGACTAGAGAGACGATCTGTGTTTAGTTAGTGAAATAAATCATTTTGGTCAAAATAATCAAGGACAGGGACCTCTAATTAAAAATTCATATGTTTGTATATATTTAAAAGTACATGGAAAACTACTAAAGCAATATAAAACAATGTTGATATCACTCACCATCTGGCAAGGAGGTGGTTTGGAAGTAAGGAGTAGAAAGGAGGTAGAGAAGAGAGATGATTAGTTTTTTCTTTAAATATATTATTTTATCAGTTATAATAAATAAGCATTACTTTACAATTTCAGAGGAGAACGTTAAAGTCATTTCTGGAAATGATATCAGGTTCTATGCAAAAGTAAAATGATATTGGAAATAAGTGATTGATACAAGAGGTGTCATTAAAAAACAATATTTTAGGTCTAACATTTAAGTCTCTAATCCATCTTGAATTAATTTTCGTATAAGGAGTAAGGAAAGGATCCAGTTTCAGCTTTCTACTTATGGCTAGCCAATTTTCCCAGCACCATTTATTAAATAGGGAATCCTTTCCCCATTTCTTGTTTCTCTCAGGTTTGTCAAACATCAGATGGCTGTAGATGTGTGGTATTATTTCTGAGGACTCTGTTCTGTTCCATTGGTCTATATCTCTGTTTTGGTACCAGTACCATGCTGTTTTGGTTACTGTAGCCTTGTAGTATAGTTTGAAGTCAGGTAGCGTGATGCCTCCAGCTTTGTTCTTTTGACTTAGGATTGTCTTGGAGATGCGGGCTCTTTTTTGGTTCCATATGAACTTTAAAGCAGTTTTTTCCAATTCTGTGAAGAAACTCATTGGTAGCTTGATGGGGATGGCATTGAATCTATAAATTACCTTGGGCAGTATGGCCATTTTCACGATATTGATTCTTCCTATCCATGAGCATGGTATGTTCTTCCATTTGTTTGTGTCCTCTTTTATTTCACTGAGCAGTGGTTTGTAGTTCTCCTTGAAGAGGTCCTTTACATCCCTTGTAAGTTGGATTCCTAGGTATTTGATTCTCTTTGAAGCAATTGTGAATGGAAGTTCATTCATGATTTGGCTCTCTGTTTGTCTGTTACTGGTGTATAAGAATGCTTGTGATTTTTGCACATTAATTTTGTATCCTGAGACTTTGCTGAAATTGCTTATCAGCTTAAGGAGATTTTGGGCCGAGACAATGGGGTTTTCTAAATATACAATCATGTCATCTGCAAACAGGGACAATTTGATTTCTTCTTTTCCTAACTGAATACCCTTGATTTCTTTCTCTTGCCTGATTGCCCTAGCCAGAACTTCCAACACTATGTTGAATAGGAGTGGTGAGAGAGGGCATCCCTGTCTTGTGCCAGTTTTCAAAGGGAATTTTTCCAGTTTTTGCCCATTCAGTATGATATTGGCTGTGGGTTTGTCATAAATAGCTCTTATTATTTTGAGGTATGTTCCATCAATACCGAATTTATTGAGCGTTTTTAGCATGAAGGGCTGTTGAATTTTGTCAAAAGCCTTTTCTGCATCTATTGAGATAATCATGTGGTTCTTGTCTTTGGTTCTGTTTATATGCTGGATTATGTTTATTGATTTGCGAATGTTGAACCAGCCTTGCATCCCAGGGATGAAGCCCACTTGATCATGGTGGATAAGCTTTTAGATGTGTTGCTGAATCCGGTTTGCCAGTATTTTATTGAGGATTTTTGCATCGATGTTCATCAAGGATATTGGTCTAAAATTCTCTTTTTTTGTTGTATCTCTGCCAGGCTTTGGTATCAGGATGATGTTGGCCTCATAAAATGAGTTAGGGAGGATTCCCTCTTTTTCTATTGATTGGAATAGTTTCAGAAGGAATGGTACCAACTCCTCCTTATACCTCTGGTAGAATTCAGCTGTGAATCCATCTGGTCCTGGACTTTTTTTGGTTGGTAGGCTATTAATTGTTGCCTCAATTTCAGAGCCTGCTATTGGTCTATTCAGGGATTCAACTTCTTCCTGGTTTAGTCTTGGAAGAGTGTAAGTGTCCAGGAAATTATCCATTTCTTCTAGATTTTCCAGTTTATTTGCGTAGAGGTGTTTATAGTATTCTCTGATGGTAGTTTGTATTTCTGTGGGGTCGGTGGTGATATCCCCTTTATCATTTTTTAATACGCTTTCTTTTCCCTAGTGTATGTTTTTGCCAGCTTTGTCAAAGATCACTTGGTTGTAGGTATGTGGCTTTATTTCTGGGTTCCTTATTTTGTTCAATTGATCTATATGTCTATTTTTATACCAGCACCATGGTGTTCGATTACTATAGCCTTGCAATGTAATTTGAAGTCAGGTAATGTGATGCCTCCAGCTTTGTTCTTTTGCTTGGGAATTCTTTGGCTATTCAGGCTTTTTTTGTTGTTGTTCCTTATTCATTTTAGAATTGTATTTTCTAGACATGTGAAAAATGACATTGATAATTTGATAGAAATTGCATTGAATTTGTACACTGCTTTGGGAAGTATGGTGATTTTAAAGATATTGATTCTTCCAGTCCATGAACATGGAATATTTTTCCATTTGCTTCTGTTATCTATGATTTCTTTCATCAGTGTTTGTAATTCTCCTTGCAGAGATATTTTAACTTCTTGGTTATATGTATTCTTAGCAATATTTTTATAGCTATTGTGAAAGGAATTGAGTTATGCATGAAGGGTTGTATAGAACTGCTACTAATTTTTTATGTTGATTTTGTATCCTGAAATTCTACTAAATTTATTTATCAAATCTAGGAGTCTTACGGAGTGGTCTTTGGGGTTTTCTTACATATAAAATCATATTCTCAGAGAACAGAGATAATTTGACTTCCTCTTTTCCAATTTGGATGCCTTTTTTTTTTTTTCCTTTTCTTTGACAGAGTCTTGCTCTTGTTGCCAGGCTGGAGTGCAATGGTATAATTTCAGCTAACTGCAACCTCCACCTCCTAGATTCAAGCAATTCTCCTGCCTCAGCCTCTTGAGTAGCTGGGATTACAGGTGCCTGCCATCATGCCCAGCTAATTTTTATATTTTTAGTAAAGGCATGGTTTCACCATGTTTTCCAGGCTGGTCTCAAACTCCTGAACTCAGGTGATCCACCCACCTCAGCCTCCCAAAGGGCTTGGATTACAGTTGTGAGCCACTGCACTTGGCCACCTTTTATTGTTTTATCTTGCCTGATTGCTATGAGTAGGAATTCCAGTACTATGTTGAATAAGAGTGGTTACAGTGGGCGTCCGTCTTGCTCCAGCTCATAGTCTTTGCCTTTGGCTTTGTTGTACATTGCTGGGAAAAAGTTGAGTGTTGGGAAAAAAGCTGAGGCAGGGCTTGCATGTCTGACATAATGTCCAGGGCTCAGGGCATAAAACCCCTCGTGGCCTCTGGAATGAGTCTAGACTTGCTGGCTCATTGCTTCTAGTTTAAACTAGAAGAACATGCTGCCCATTATCTCACGTAGCAGAACATGTTATATTCCATATGCTGCAAAAGAAATGCTAAACCATCACACCTGTAGATCATGTGCTTGCCCTTTCACCCCCACATTCTCACCACCTGTTTCTTTGTTTGACCACCAATAAATAGTCTGGGCTTCCAGAGCTTGGGGCCTTCACAACCTCCACACTCACATTGGCCCCCTCGACCCACTTTCTCTCAAACTGTCTTTTCTCATTCCTTTGACTCTGCCAGACTTCATTGACCCCACAACCTGGTGTTGGGTCTGATCACCCAAACATTCCTGGCACCCAACATGGGGCGACAAAGACCCCACTGAAGGAAGCCTACAGCATGTAAAAGCAGAGGACACATCGTCAAAGGACACCAGAGGATGATTAAAGGAAGCTCAGTGGGAAAGCTGAATGCTCGGAAGAACCAGGGTAACAATCAGACAAAGTGAAAGCAAATATTCTACTTATTCAAATTTCTTAAGGCATTTATTACAAAGAGGGGGAGTGAAAGTTAATACTCAGAATTTGTTATCACTCTTTAGTACAGTAAAGCAGTTTTGCCCATGGTTCCCAGAACAAGGGACTACAGAGTTGGATGAATGGGAGAGAATTGGCAGAGATTTTCAAAAGGCATATAAAGATGGAGCAAAAATTCCAGTTTCTGTTTGGTCAATGTGGGTGCTAATAAAGGCAGCTCTTGAGCCATTTCAAACAGATGATGAGGTAGACTGAGATGAGGAAGAGGAGAACAAGTGTAACGAACTAACTTCAGATTCTGAATGTGAAGAACAGAAATTGGAGAAAATTAAAGAAAAGAAAGGGAAACTTAAAAACGTATGTTTTACTAGCCCGTCAGCTCCACTTGCTGAATTAAGTGAATGACCACCTCCTCTCTTTCCCCTTAATGGGCGAGAAAATGAATTAGCTGAAAAACTTACTGCTCCTGTAGTTGCAACATTAAAACTGGAGCAATTGGTGGTGCTATACAAAATTCTATTCAAAAAGCTAGAGCCAACGGAGACCTTGAAGATTGGCAATTTCCCATTACTATAATCCAGCAAGGAGGACAGAATACAGCTAATAGAGCTACCTTTCTATCTAAGTTGTTCAAGGAATTCAAGCAAGCCATTAGTCAATATGAGCCAAACTCTCCTTTTGTGCAAAATTTTTTAAAAATATGGCTCTTGAAAATAGTTTAATACCATACGATTGGGATACTTTGACAAAATCTGTTCTCACTCCATCTCAGTACTTGCAGTTTAAAACCTGGTGGGCTGATGAAGCTCAAACTCAGGCAAGGGAAAACACATAAGCACAGCCACCTGTGCCTGTTTCCTTTGAACAGTTCATGGGAGTCGGCCCTAATTGGGACCGAAAATCAAGCAGTAATGGAGGATGTTGCCATTGTTCAGCTGCACTTTGTGTGCTTACAGGCATGGGGAAGGATAAATGTTAGAGGGGAAAAATATCCTTCTTTCAGTCCTGTCCAACTAGGATCTAAAGAAACATATATTGATTTTATTGTTCAGTTCAGAGAGGCTGTGTATAAAGCCATAACTGATAAAACAGCTCAGGATGTTGTAATACAGCTTCCTGTATACGATAATGCTAATGCAGAATTTCAAATTGCTATTAGACCCCTGTGAGAGAAGTCTCATTTAGCTGAATATATTAAGGCTTGAGATGGCATTGGAGGTAACTTACATAAGGCTACTCGTATAGCTCAGGCAATGGCTGAATTAAGAGTCTGAAAAAATATGCCCCATTCCTCAGGCTCTTGCTTCAATTGTGGGCAATTTGAAAACACAATAAATGAATGTAGAAAAGGAAATCAAAAGGCAAGAACTACTACCATCAATCAACAGAAAGCCCCAGTGTATGCTCCCATTGTGAAAAAGGCAATCGCTGGGCAAATCAGTGGGCAAATTGCCTCAGGCCCCTCAACAAACCAAGGCATACCCAGCACAGCCAGTGCCCTTACAAACGTACAATTGTCCCCCACCACAGCAGGCAGTGTTGCCATAGACCTTTGCAGCACAATTCCTACCTCCTTACTTCCTGGGGAACCACCAAAGAAGGTCCCCGTGGGAGTTAGGGAACTGTCACCCTCAGGAACAGTCGGTCTATTACTTAGAAGGTCAAGTCTAAATTTAAAAGCTGTTACAGTGCATAAAAGTGTTACAGTGCATGGGAATAATTGACTCTGATTATACTGGAGAAATTCAACTAACTGTTAATTCCTTGACTCCGTGGTCTGCCTCCCCAGGAGAAAGAATTGCTCAGTTGTTGCTGTTACCTTACATAAAACTAGGAAGCAGCACAGTGAAAAGAACAGGAGGCTTTGGTAGTACTAATCCAGCAGGAAAGGCTGTATATTGGGTTAATCAAGTATCTGACAAAAGACCTGTTTGCACCATAACTATTGAGGGAAAGGATTTTGAAGGACTAGTAGATACTGGAGCTGATGTCTCTATTATTGCTCTAAATCAATGGCCCTGACACTGTCCCTAACGAAAGGCTTCCATGGGTATCATTTGCATTGGAACAGCCCCAGAGATTTTTCAAAATTCCTTGATTTTACCATTTCAAGTGCCAGATGGCCAGGAAGGGAGAATTCAGCCTGTTACTACACCTATTCCTGTCAATTTATGGAGTAGGGACTTATTGCAACAATGGGATGCTGAAATATCTATTCCTATGGATCAATATAGTAATAATGGTAGACAAATAATGAAAAACATGGAATACCGCCTGGGAGAAGGACTAGGAAAAAATAAAAATGGCCAATCAGAACCTTTAGAATTAAAGGGACAAACAGATCGGACTAGATTGGGGTGTCATTTTTGGGGGCAGCCATTGTTGAGCCTCCGGTTCTCATTCTTCTTGTTTGGCTAACTGCCAAACCAGTTTGGGTGGAACAATGGCCACTGAAACAAGAGGCTTTGAAAGAACTGGTGCAGAAACTGAAAACTGGAGGCTTTAAAAGAACTTGTGCAGAAACAATTGCAAAAGGGTCATATAGAGCCTACTGTCTCCCCTTGGAATTTTCATGTATTTGTCATTAAGAAAAACTCTGGTAAATGGAGAATGGTTACAGATTTGAGGGAGGTTAATGCTGGAATTCAACCCATGGGTGAGCTACAACCAGGGCTGCCCTCCCCAACAATGATTCCAAAATACTGGCCTCTTATAGTGATAGATCTAAAGGACTGCTTTTTTACCATTCCTTTAGATGCCCAAGATTATGAAAAATTTGCTTTTACTGTTCCCACCATTAATAATAAAGAACAGATATCATTGGAAAGTACTATCACAAAGCATGCTAAATAACCCGACTATTTATCAAACTCATGTCGGGAAAGCTATTAAACTAGTTAGAGAACAGTTTAAAAAATGTTATATTATCCATTACATGGATGATATACTGTGTGCAGCTGAAACTAGGGAAGAACTGATGTTGTGCTACAAACAGTTAGAAAAGGCTGTAAATGCAGCAGGTTATAGCCCCTGATAAAATCCAAACTTCTACTCCCTTTCAATATTTAGGAATGAAGGTAGAACAAAGTGCTATTAAACCTCAAAAGGTTCAAATTCAAAGAGATAATATAAAAACCTTAAATGATTTTCAAAAATTGTTAGGAGACATTAATTGGATTATTCCAACTTTAGGCATTCGTACCTATGCTATGTCTCACCTCTTTTCTACTTTATGAGGTGATTCTAACCTTAACAGCTCCCTGTTCAAAGAAGCATTGGAGGAACTTCAATTAACTGAGAAAAAAATTCAGCAAGCACAAGTAGAACAAACTCATCTGATACGGTCATTACAGTTTTTAGTTTTTCCTACTAAGCATTTGCCTACAGGAGTTATAGTTCAACAGGATGATCTGGTGGAGTGGCTTTTTCTACCTCACAATACAACCAAAACACTCTGTACTTAGATCAAATTACCGTGCAAGTAGGACAAGCGAGGCTGTGCACAACAAAGTTAATGGGATATGATCCAAATCAATTATAGTTCCATTGACTAAACAACAAATTCAACAAGCCTATATTAATTCCCAAGAATGGCAGGTTAATTTGGTCGGTTTGTTGGCATTCTTGATAATCATTATCCTAAGTCTAAAATCTTCCAGTTTCTAAAATTAACATCCTGGATATTGCCGTCTGTTACTCAAAAAGCCCCTATTGAAGGAGCCATTACTGTTTTTACTGATGGATCTAGTAATGGGAAAGCCTCATTTGCAGGACCTCAACAACAAGTTTTGCAAACTGATTTTGCTTCTGCTCAAAGGGCTGAACTTATGACTGTGATAACAGTGTTAAAAACTTTTAAACAGCCAGTAAACATTTTTTCTGATTCATCCTATGTAGTGCAACCCATGCAAATAGTGAATGTGCCTTAATTCGAAATGTGACTGATGAACAACTTAATCTTTTATTTCATTCTTTACAACAGGCAGTACAACAAAGGCATTCACCTTTCTATATCATTCATATGAAAGCACATACTAACCTCCCTGGCCATTTAACTAAATTTAATGAAAAGGTAGATGCATTGGTGTCTGCGGTCTTTGCTGATGCACAAACATTCCATTCTTTAACTCATCTTAATGCCACAGGCCTTAGAAAAAGATATGGTTTATCATGGAAACAAGCTAAAGAAATTGTGCAAAACTGTTATGCCTGCCAAGTCCTGCATCTGCCACATCAAGGAACAGGAGTTAACCTAGAGGTTTATCTCCAAATTGCATCTGGCAGATGGATATAACACATATTCCTGCTTTTGGAAAACTGTCCTTTGTTCACGTTTCAGTAGATACCTATTCACATTTTATCTGGGCCACATGTCAAGCAGAGGAGGCTACAGCTCATGTTAAAAGACATCTTTTATCTTGCTTTTCAGTTATGGGACTCCTAGAAAAAATCAAACTGATAAAGGCCCAAATACTGTAGTAAAGCCATGGCTACATTTTTTCAACAGTGGAATATTACCCATACTATGGGTATCCCATATAACTCACAAGGACAGGCAATAGTGGAAATAGATAATCATACTTTAAAAACCCAAATACAAAAGCAAAAAGGAGGAGAGCCAGAATATAAAACACCACATATGCAATTGATCTAGCTTTATTAACATTAAATATTTTAAATTTGCAAAAAATCAACCCATAGCTGCAGCAGAACAACACCTAATAGGACAAAAGGAAAATGGAAAGGCTGGACAAGATATATGGTGGAGGGATGTACATACAAAGAGTTGGGAAAAGGAAAGATAATTATATGGGGAAGAGGATTTGCTTGCGTCTCTCCAGGTGACAATCTGGTGCCTGTGTGGGTGCCCACCAAACAGCTGAAGATCTATCATGAGCCACAGCATCTAGTGGACCCATCTGTACAGTGTAAGTTGAAGGTTTGAGAAGCCTCGATTTACTTTCTCTGTGCCTTCTGTTAGAAGGGTCCTGTTTCTCATTATTAATGGAAAGTTTTACCTCATGGTAAGTAACCAAAGAGGCAGAAGCTGAGTTAACAAATGCTTCAGCAATGGCATGCCTGCCAGCTACAACCACAAAAGTTTTTGCTTCTGTTTCACTAGATTTACTAACGTGGGGTTGAGGGTATGCTTGTGTTTTTGCAGGAGATGAATGAACCATGTGGGTGCAACTGCCATAACATGGGGACAGATCAAGAAAACTGCACAGGAATCTGAGAAACTGTTGGAGCACCAGGGTTTTACCTATAGATGCTTAACAGACCAAAACTTTCTGACTGAGCTCCTCTCTATCCTGAATACAAGAGACCCTAATTAGTTAGGCCAGGAGTGTCATCACCCCTATTCAGCATGAAGTTACAGAAGATGGACCTTCATCCTTCTGCAACCCCTAGGATTAAGGGTCCTCTTGTAAAAGGGAAAGGGGAGATATGTGGGAAGTGGGAAGCATTCAAACCAGAGGGACTCCATTTTGAATAAGGACAAAGAAAAATGAAGCTGTATCACCAACCTGCAATTAAGGGCTGCATAGTCTGCAATTGCCTTGCTCAATTAATTTAAAAACAAAAAGAGGCCACCTTTTATGCTAGTAATAATGACAGCTGTGGCAGTTTTACAAAAAAAGAGAAGGGGAGCATATTGGAAAAAAGCTGAGTTTTGGGAAAAAAGGACGAGGTAGGGCTTGCATGTCTAACATAATGTCCAGGGCTCAGGGCATAAAACCCCTCATGGCCTCTGGAATGAGTCTAGACTTGCTGGCTCCTTGCTTCTAGCTTAAACTAGAAGAACATGCTCCCTATTATCTCAAGTAACAGAACATGTTCCATAGGTCTCAAAGGAAATGCTAAACCATCACAACTGTAGATAAATCATGTGCTTGCTCTTTCACCCCCACATTCTCAAAAACTGTTTCTTTGCTTGATCACCAATAAATAGTCTGGGCTTCCAGAGCTCTGGGCTTTGGTAGCCTCCATACTCGCATTGGCCCCCCAGACCCACTTTCTCTCTCAAACTGTCTTTTCTCATTCCTTTGACTCCACTGGACTTTGTTGCCCCCATGACCTGGTGCTGGGTCTGATCACCCCAACAGTACATGGCTTTTATTATTTTGAGGTGTGCTCCTTCTATGTCTAGTTTGTTGAGGATTTCTTATGAAGGGATGCTAAATTTTCTCAAATTATTTTTGGCATTTATTGAGATGATCTGATCATATGGTCTTTGTTTTAAAGTCTATTTATGTGGTGAATCACATTTATTGATTTGCATGTGTTGAAGCATCCTAGCATCCCTGAAATAAAAGCCACTCGATCATGGTGTATTATCTTTTGAATGTGCTGTTGCATTCGGTTTGCTATGATTTTCTTCAGGATTTTTGAAACTATGTTCATCGAGGATATTGGTCTGTAGTTTTCTTCTTTTGTTTGGTCCTTGCCTGGCCTTGGTATCAAGATGATACTGGCTTTGTAGAATGAGTTGGGGAGGAATCCCTCCTCCACAATTGTTTGGAACAGTTTTGGTAGAACTGATATCAGTTCTTTGTATATCTGATAGAATTCAACTGTGAATCTATCTGATCCTGAGTTGTTGTTGTTGGGAAATATTTTATTAGTAGCTCAATCTCATTACTCATTATTCATCTGTTCAGAATATTTATTTCTTTCTGTTTCCAGGAATTAATGTTTCCTCTAGTTTTTCCATTCTGTGAGCACAGATGTGTTCATAGTAGTCTCTGATGACCTTTTCTACTTCTGTGATATCAGTTGCAATGTTTCCTTTTTAGTTTCTGATTGTGCTTATTAGAATATTTTCTTGGTCGATCTACCACCTAGTTTATCTTTTCAAAGAATAAAAATTCAATTATTTCATGCTTTGTATTGTTTTGTTTTGTGGGTCACAATTTCATTTAGTTCTGCTCTGATATTTGTTATTTTATTTTGCTACCTTTAGGTTTGGCTTATTCTTGTTTTTATAATTCCTTGAGGTATGATTTTAGGTTATTAATTTGTGACCTATCTTTTTGATGTAGGTGTTTAACTCTATAAATTCCCCCTTTTAGTCCTGCTTTTGCTTTATCCCAGAGGTTTTGGTGTGCTGTGTCTCCAATTTCATCCATTCCAAAACTGTTTTTAATTTGGGTCTTGGTATTGTTGTCTCAAAGATCATCCAGGAGCAAGTTGTTTAATTTGTTTGTACTTGTATAGTTTTGAGAGTTTGTCTTAAAATTGCAGTCTAGTTTTATTCCACTGTTGTCTGAGAAAATACTTGGTATGATATCAATTTTTTTTTATTTGTTGAGACTTGTTTTGTGGCTTAACATAAGGTCTATCTTGGAAAATGTTTTATGCACTAATGAGAAAAATGTATATTCTCTGGTTGTTAGGTATAATATTTTCTGTAAATGTCTGTTAGGGTCATTTTGTCTAGAGTCTAATTTAACTCCATTTTTTTTTTTTTAATTTTTTGTCTCAATAATCTGTGTAGTGCTGTTAGTGGGGTGTTGAAATCCCCCACTATTGTTATATTGCCATCTGTCTTCTTTCTTAGGTCTAGTGCTATTTGTTTTATGAATCTGGGTACTCTAGTTTTGGGTACACACATATTTAGGATAGTTATATCTTCTTAAGTTGATCCCTTTATTATTATATAATGACCTTTGTCATTTTTTTACTGTTATAGATTTAAAATCTGTTACATCTGATAGAAGTAAGGTGACTCCTGCTCACTTTTGGTTTCTGTTTGCATGGAATATCTTTTTACACCCGTTTACCTTGAGTCTATAAGTGTCTTTATCAGTGAAGTTGGTTTCTTATAAGAAGTGTATGGTTGATTCCTGTTTGTTTACTCATTCCACCAATCTTTATCCTTTTTTTTTTTTTTTTTTTTTGAGAAAGTCTTGCTCTTGTCTCCCAGGCTGGTGTGCAATGGCATGCTCTCGGCTCACTGTAACCTCCACCTCCTTAGTTTCAGTGATTCTTCTGCCTCAGCCTCCTGAGTAGTTGGGATTACAGGCACCTGCCACCATGCCTGGCTAATTTTTGTATTTTTAGTAGAGACGGGGTTTCACCATGTTGGCCAGGCTGTTCTTGAACTCCTGACCTCAAGTGATCTGCCCGCCTCAGCCTCCCAAAGTGCTTGGATTACAAGCATGAACCACCAAGCCCAGCCCAACTTTTATCTTTTAAGTGGAGCTTTTAATCCTTTTATGTTCAAAATTAATATTTATATGTGAGGTTTTGTTCCTGTCATGAAGTTGTTACCTAGTTGCTTTGTAGTCTCAACGATGTGATTGTTTTATCCAACCTGTGATTTAATACTTTCGTGTCTTTTTATGGTGGCAAATATCAACCTTTGGTTTCCACATTTAGAATTTTCTTGAGCATTTCTTGTAGAGTCCCCTTGTTACAAATCCCCTTAGCATTTGCTTGTCTTGCAAAGATTTTATTTCTCCTTCACTTATGAAGATTAGTTTAGCAGAATACAAAATTCATGGTTAACAGTTTTCTCCTTTAGAAGTCTAAAAACAAAACCCCAATCTCTTCTGGCTTGTAAAGTTTCTCCTGAGAAGTCTGCTGTTAGTCCAATGAGATTTCCTTGATAGGTGATTAGACATTTTTCTCTGGCTGATTTTAGAATTATTTTTCCTTAATGTTGGTTTTAGATAGTCTGATTATTATATGCCTTGGTAAAGTTCATCTTGCAATGTCTGTGCTGAAGTTCTCTGTGATCCTGTATTGGGATGTCTACATCACTAACAAGACTATGGTAGCTTTCCTCATTTTTTTTCTTAAATAGGTTTTCTATACTTTTTACTTTTTTTCTCCTTCAGGAATATGTATAACTTGTAGGTTCAGTCATTTAACATAATACCATACTTCTCTATGACTTTTTTATTTTTAAAATTCTTTTTTATTTATTTTTAATTGATTTTGTTAACTTCAAAGACCTGTAGAGGAATTAATATTGTTAGTATCTATAGATTCAACACAATTCCTATCATAACACCAGCTACGTTTGTTGTAGAATTTGACAAGGTGTCACTAAAATTCACATGGAAATTCAAGGGACACAGACTAGACAAAATTATTTTGAGAAAGAAGAACAAAGTTGGAAAACTCAAATTTCCTGATTTCAAAACTTACAACAATATTACAGTAACTAAGAGAGTGTGATACTCTTATAAGTATATGTGATAGACAGAAAAATGACCTCTTCAAAGATGTCTGTGTTCTAAATCCCAAGATTCTGAGAATATGTAACTTCACAAAGCAAAAGAGAATTTACAGATGTTATTAAGTGAAGGATACTGAGACCAGAAAATTGTCCTGTATTATTCAGGTGGGGCCAGTGTAATCCAATGATCCTTGCATGTGATTGAGAAAGGGAGAAAAGTGAGAGTCAGAGAAGATATGACAATGGAAGCAGAGGTCAGGGTAATGCAATTACGGACTTTGAGGATGGAAGACAGCCATATGTCAAGGAATGCATGCAGTCTATAGAAGATAAAAAAGGCAAGGCTGTCCTAGAGCCTCCAGAACGAACACAGCCTGCAAACAATTTGGTTTTGGCCCAGTAAAACTATTTCAGACTCTGACCTCCATAACTGTAAGATAATAAATTTGTGTTGTTTTAAGTCATTAAGTTTGCGGCAATTTGTTAACACCCCAGTAGGAGACTAATATGATAAACATGTAGATAAATGGAATAGAATGTGAAGAACAGTATTTTTAGCAAATAATCCTAAGACAACTGGATAATCAAAGAATGAACTTGGACCCCCCACCTTACACTATACATACAAATTAACCCAAAATATATTATAAACTGAATTGTAAGAGCTAAAAATTACAAAATTCTTAGAAGAATACTTAGAAATAATTTTTATGACCTTGGGTTTTTTGATAGTGTCTTATATATAAAACTAAGATTATAAGCAACAAAAGAAAAAATAAATGTACTGAACTTTAAAAAAATTAACTTTTGTGCTTCAGAGAAGACCATCAAGAAAGTAAAAAAGATAACCCACAGAATGGGAGAAAATATTTGTAAATTATATATCTGACAAAGGATTTGTATCTAGAATATATAAAAATCTTATACAATTCAGTAGTAAAAAGACAATAACCCCAACCCCACCACTCCCCCAAAGAAAACCAGAAACAAATACACAGTACTGATATTATTACCAGCAGTATTCCAGAACTCAAATACAGGGATGAGACAGTTCCCAGGACCACAGAGAAATTTAAAAACTGCAAGTAAACATTAAGTAAATCTAATTCCCATTTCACAATGCCCTCTCTCCAAATTGCCCTGCACCAAGCATGCAGAAAATTTCTCCTAAACTCACAGTTTCTAAACTGGAAAAAGTGAGATTAATGTGGACAACCAGCTCTCCCCACATCTTGGGTTTCCTGGCAAGAGACCTGTCTCTGCCTCAACCCATGGAAAGAGTCAAGAGTGCATAAAGGGAGAAATACCCATGAGGACAGCCAGAAAAAAAAAGAGGGGAGGGAAGACTACCATTCCCAGCCCTGGAAATACCTTTCTGTGATTCAGCTAAGGAAGATGTCAAATCAGAGAGGCTGTAGGAGGTTTGTTCCACAGTCTCCTGAGCAAGAACTCTTCACCAGTCTTACCACACTACCAGGATAAACCCTTTGGGACCGCCCCGATTTGGGACAGGCAGCACTGTTTACTAGAATCAAGGCAAACCTTGGCTTAAGGTGCTGTTTAGTGTTGTAAAGGAGACAACACTCTACTGGGAAAATATTTTAAAAGAAAGAAAATCAACAAAGAAATTACAAAAAAAAAATTCTAAGCAAGCATATCTAATAAAAACCAAAACAAGCCAGACAAGGAAGACTGGCATAAATAACTAATCCTTCAATGCAAAGGCATAGATTCACATCCACAAGAAACAACAGCAAACCGGGAACCATGACCTCCTCAAATGGAGAATGCAACGAACCAATAATTGATCCTAATTAGATGGCAGTATGTGAACTCTATGACCAAAGGGTCAAAACAGCAGTTTTAGGCATACTTAGAAATCTTTAAGATAACACAGAAAAGCAATTCAGGGGTTCATCAGAGAAATTTAACAAGATTAAAATAATTTTTAAAAAGCAAACAGAGGAGAGAAACATAGATGGAAAAAAAAGAAGCTCTCAACATAGGGAGTGATTTAGCAGAGGAAAGAATCAGTGAGCTCAAACACAGGCTATTTGAAAATATACAGTCAGAGGAAAAAGAGAAAAATAAAAGGAACGAAGATCACCTTTAAGTTATAGAAAATTACCTCAAAAGACTAAATCTAAGCATTATTAGTGTTCGAGAGAGTTGAACAAGAATAAGAGGTAGAAAGCTGTTAAAGAAATAATAACAGAAAACTTTTCAAAACTTAAAAGAGAGAGAAATATTCGATACAAGAGCTTCAGAAAACACCAGACAAATTTAGCACAAGTAAGACTAATACAAGGCATATGATAATTAAACTCTCAGAGATTAAGGGCAAAGAGAGGATCCTAAATGCAGCAAGAAAAGAGAAGGAAATAACATATAAAGGATCTTTGATGTATCTGGCAACAAACCTCTCAACAGAAACCATACAGGTCAGTAGGAAGTGGATCAACATTTTCAAAGTACTGAAAGAAAAAATTAAACTGCAATTCAAGAAAACTGTATCCAGCAAAGCTATCCTTTTATGGAGGAGAGCTACAGTCTTTCCCAGACAAACAAAAGCTGAGAGAATTCACCACCACCAGACTCATTTTGCAAGAGAGTTCTTCAATCTGAAATAAAAAATCTCTAATGTAGAAAAAGAAAACATTTGAAGGTGTAAAACACACTGGAAAAAATTAAGTGTACAAGCAAACCCTAAATACTCTAATACTGTCATTGTAGTGTGCGATTCACTCATAATTCTAGTATGAGGCCAAAAAGACAAATCTATCAAAAACAATAACACATACAGCAACCAGTTAGGAGATAGGCAATATAAAAACATATAAATTGAGACAACATAAAGTCAAAATGTGGGGTAAATTGAGTTCAAGTATAGAGGGTATTCAAAATCTTTTTCTTGTTGCTATTATTTTCTTAGGATTTAAGGTAAGTTGTAATCCTTTTAAAATAATTTGTTATACTATAAGGTGTTCTTCATAAGCCTATAGTAATCACAATGCAGAAAAACTATGATATATTCACTAAAAATAAGAAGTAATGAATTATAAACATACTGTCAGAGAAAATCACTTAACCACAATGGAAGACAGTATGAAAGAAAGAAAGAGAAATATTATAAACTAACCAGAAAATAAGCAATAAAATAGCAGTAGCAAGTCTTTAGTTATTGATAACATCATAGAATGTAAATGGACTCAAATTGACAATTAAAAGGCATACAGTGGCTGAACGCATAAAGAAACAAAACCTAGGTCTATACTACTCTCAAGCAACCCATTTCACCTATAAAGACACACATAGACTGAAAACGAAGAGGTAGAAAAATATTTCATGCACCTGGAAACCAAAAAAAGACCAGAAGTAGCTATACTTATATCAGAGAAAATAGATTACAAATCAAAGATTGTAAAAAAAAAAAAAAAGAGAGAGAGATCACAATGTAATGAAAAGGGGGCCTGTCCAGCAAGATAATGTAACAATTATAAAAATCTGTGGATCCAACACTGGAGCTCTCAAGTATATAAAGCAAACATTAATAAATCTAAAGGGATAGATAGATTAAAATACAATAGAAGTAGGGGATTTGAACACTCCACTCTCAGTAATGAACAAATCATCCAGATATTTATTTCATCAGTAAAGGAACACAAGAGTTCAACTACACACTAGATCTAATAGGCCTAACTTGATAAAATTTAATATTCCTTTATGATAAAAAACCTTCAACAAATTGGACCTAAAAGAAACATGCCTCAAAATAGTAAAGGCTATATATGAAACCCATAGATATCATAGTACTGAAAGAGAAAAAATTGACAGGCTTTCCTCTAGAAAAACACAGAAAAGGATGCCCATTGTCACCAATGTTATTCAACATAATATTGGAAGTCCTGGCAGGGTCAGTTATGAAAGAAAAATAAATAAAGAACATCCAAATTAGAAAGGAAGAAGTTAAATTAGCCTTGTTTGCAGAAAACATGATCTTGTACTAAGAAAAATCTGAAGTCTCTAACAAAAAAACTCTTAGAACTAATAAATTTGGTAAAGTAGCAAAATAAAAAATCAACATTTAAAAAATAGTAGCATGCACACACACACACACACACACACACACACAGATATATACATATACCAATAGCAAAGAATCTGGAAAAGAAATCAAGAAAGCAATCATGGCCAGGTACAGTAGCTCACACTTATAATCCTAGCACTTTGGGAGGCTGAAGCAGGCAGATGGCTTGAGCTCAGGAGCTGGAGACCAGCCTGAGCAATGTGGTGAAACTCCATCTCTACAAAACGTACAAAAATTAGCCAGGCATCGTGGCATGCACCTGTTGTCCTAGCTACTCAGAAGACTGAGGTGGAAGGATCGCTTCAGCCCAGGAGGCAGAGGTTGAGGTTGCAGTGAGTTGAGATAGCACCACAGCACTCCAGCCTGGGCAGCAGAGCCAGGTCTTGTCCCAAAAAAGAAAGCAATTACACTTACAATAGCTACAAAAATATAAAATACATAGGAATCAATTTAATCAAAGAAGTGAAAGATCTCTACAAGGAAAACTACAAAACACTGATGAATAAAATTGAAGAGGACACAGAAAAAATGGAAAGATGTTCCATGCTCATTGATTGGAAGAATTAATATTGTTATAATGACAATTCTACTAAATTTACAGGTTCAATGCAATCCCTATAAAATATAAATGACAGCCTTCATGGAAATAGAAAACAACCATAAAATTTATATGGAACCACAAAAGACCCTAAATAGCCAAAGCAATCCTAAGCAAAAAAAAAAAAAAAAAAAAAAAAAAACAAAGCTGGAGGTATCATATTTCCTGATTTCAAATTATACTACAAAGTTATAGTGACCAAGTCAGCTTGGTACTGACATAGAAACAGACAAATAGACAAATGGAACAGAACAGAGAACCCAGAAATAAATCCAAACAATTATAGCCAACTGATTTTCTACAACAGCATCAGGAACATACAATGGGGAAGGGTCAGTCTCTTCAATAAATGGTGCTGAGAAAACTGGATAATCATACGCAAAAGAATGAAACTAGATCCTATCTCTCACTATATTAAAAGATCAAATCAAAGTGGATGAATATTTAAATGTAAGACCTAGAACAATGAAACTCCTAGAAGAAAACACTGGAGAACTGTTCTAAGACATTGTTCTGGGCAAAGAAATTTTGTGTCAAAAGCACAAGCAACCAAAGCAAAAACACACAAATGGGATTATGTTAAACTTAAAAGTTTCTCCACACCAAAGAAAACAATAGAATAAAGAGACAGTCTAGGGAATGTGAGATAATATTTGCAAACTATCCATCCGACAAGGGACTACTGACAAAAATATATGAGGAGCTCAAACAAG
The DNA here is from genome assembly GCF_008728515.1 of Papio anubis. Lineage (NCBI taxonomy): Eukaryota > Metazoa > Chordata > Mammalia > Primates > Cercopithecidae > Papio > Papio anubis. The sequence goes on from NC_044978.1 coordinate 81,754,128, forward strand.
TCAATAGCAAAGAAACAAATCATCTAATTTAAAAATGGGCAAAAGATCTGAATAAACATTTCTCAAAAGAAGATATATAAATGACCAGCAGGTATGTGAAAAAAATGTTCAATATCACAAATCATCAGGGAAATGCAAATAAAAATCATAATGAGATATCATCTCACTCCAGTTAAAGTGGCTTTTATCAAAATATTGGGCACAACAGATGCAGGAAATGATGCAGGGGAAGGGAAGCCTCGTACAATGTTGGTGGGAATGTAAATTAGTACAGCCACTATAGAGAACTGTATGAAGGTTCATCAAAAAAGCAAGAATATAACTAGCATATGATCCAGCAATTCCACTACAAGGTATATATCCAAAAGAAAAGTAATCCATTTAATGAAGAGATATGTGTATTCTCATGTTTACTGAAGCACTACTCACAATACCCAAAATATGAAATTAACCTAAGTGCCTATTAATAAATGAATGGATAAAGAAAAATGTGATATATATACACAATGGCATATTATTCTGCCATAAAAAAGAATAAAATCTTGACATGTCCAGCACATGGTTGGAACTAGAGGTCATTATGTTAAGTAAAATAAGCCAGGCACAGAAAGGCAAATGCCACATGTTATCACTCATATGTGGGCCCTAAAAAAGAGATCTCATGAAGATAAAGTATATTGGTGGTTCCCAAAACCTGGGAAAAGTAAGAGAGGAAAGGGAATGAAAAAACAATGATTAATGAGTACAAATATATAGTTTGATAGAAGGAGTAAGACCTAGTGTTTGATAGATGGGTAGGGTGATTATTGTTTAAAATAATCTATTGTATATTTCAAAATAGCTAGAACAGAATCATTGAAATGTTTCTAGCATACAGACAAATACTAAAGGTGATTGATATTCCAATTATACTGATATGATTTTTTACAAAGTATATGAATGTATTAAACTATCACAGGTACCCCCAAAATATGTACATCTATTATATGTCAATTAAAAAAAGTTTAATGGGCAAAGGGTCTGAATAGACTTTTCTTCGAGATATATAAATGACCAAAAATATGTGAAATGATACTCAACATTATTAGACATCAAATGCAAATAAAAAACACAGTAAGACAACACTTCACACTCACTAGAATGATGAATCAAAAGACGGCAAATAACACGTGTTAGTGAGCAGATGGAGAAATTGGGATACTTATCCATTGCTGCTGAGATTGTAAAATGATGTAGCCACTTTAGAAAACACTTCGATTCCTCCTCAAAACATAGACTTTCCATATAACCCAGCAATTGCATCATTTACTGATACACCCGACAACAAGGATGAACCTTGAAAACATCATGCTAAATGAAAGAAGGCACTCACAAAAGATCACATATTGCATGACTACATTTATATAAAATATCATAAACAAATCTAGAAGGGCCGGAGAAAGCAAGCTAACCAAAGTCATGGGGAAAAAATATGCACAGTGCTAAGTTCATAAAATTGAGCAGTACCGAATCGCATGAATATATGGGTTGAGCTATTAGCCTTCAACCCCCTACTTAGAGGTCTCAAGAAACAGGATTATGACTCTGATTTTGGGTTGGATTACTAAATGCTACTGGTATAGCAGAAGGATAGGGGTTCAAGGAAATCAAGGATACTTAGTGGGAAAAAGGTCATACACTTGTCTTTCCATGGAGTGAGACTGAATAAGAAAGGTAAAGTACTCTGGAGGAGGTTGGATGATGGGAAAAAATGGCAGAAATCAAGAGACTAAAGAGTTCTAAGAGCAGTTATAGTAGTAGCAAGCATGAAGAGAATCTTAACAGAGAGGAGATTTTGGTCACGGTAAGATACATAAAATTAAGTTCTTCAAACATTCATGTATTGAAATAATTCATTATGGAGCTTTGAAAATGAATGACTCCAATAGAGTAGAGATAAAATTAACTGAAGAAAGGAAGGCTAGAATTTTAAAACTTGATTGCTTTCTATAAGTGCACTGGCTTCGCTATGACAGGAGATAAAGTGAAGAGGACAATTGGGAATATGCATCATCTCAAAGACTTCAAAGGGTAAAGGGAAATGATCAAGTAATCAATAAATGACATTAATAAGGAAGGGGAGAAAATAGTATCACCTGATGGAATAAGACTCAAAAGAGATTAGGCTTTTATCAGAGGCTGGAGAGGAGATGTTCTGACTAATAGGTGGTTCTTAGAGGGCCAGCAAGAGCCCTGTTCTGGGGTGTGACACTCTCATGGTGTTCTGAGCCTTGGCAGATGCCTTACTATGAAGAGAGGCATCTCAACATTTAAAAAATACTTATGTGAATAGTAAGTAGCATTTTGATAGAAAAAAGGAGAGTTAGTGAGCAAAAGAAAAAACTCAGACTTGGAAACAAGAAGTACCTTTGTGTTTGTGGAAGGTGGTTTTGTCTTATTTTATTTAAAAAATAATAAGTGAATCTTTTATAGTAATAAACTTGATTTAACAAATTGAGTGAAGCCAGATTTTGAAGAACTTTGCTTTAAAAGCTAATAATAAGGGGTTTTTTTTATCCTGAAGTCAATATATTCATTGAATATTTTTATCAAGGAGGTAATATACTGAAATTAGTGTTTAAACTTGTTGGTTAGAATAGAAAAAAGGAAATGATCAATAAACCACTTAGGAGACACAACTTAAGCTGGAGAAAAGAGGAATAAAAATAGAAAATAACGAAGCCAAAGACAATTCCAAGAAGAAATTGTAAAATATTTTTTAATGGAACAAATTAAAATGTTTTATTTGATTGTTTTTACATATTATGTTTCCAAAAGGTTTCCTAAGTTAGATTAGACCTAGAGCTTAAGTTTCCAAAACTGTCGAACCAGAGCAAACCTAAAATACCAAAATATTCACTAAAATAACCTATTCGTCTCATTCATTCACCTGGTCACCATCTATTGAGTGCCTATTATGCGCAAGGCTCTATGCTAGATTCATTTTTCCTTTAGCAGGCAAATTATTGGTGACCTGTAGTTTCATCTGTTCCTTAACTGCTTGTTACCAAATCCTAATTTCAAAACTTCAGGAAGGGACTGTGGAGGAAACGTTTTGTATTTATCATAATCTTAGAAAATAAGATATAGTAAGGAGAAATTTATAATATTTTTAACTGTTAATGAGGCATTGTTTTAGTTCATAAAAAAAGTTGAAGGATAACAGTTGCATCCCATTGTAGATAATTTTCTTCAGTGCATCTGTGTCTCTCACTCAATTTTCATTCCTTGATCAACTGCAGAATTTACTCCAGGAAATAACATTCTCCAAAACAAAATGAAAAACCAAATTCAGAAATGTTCTTTGAGCTATTCTTACTCAAAAGCTAGTATTTTTTTAACAAATTATGTTTGCCTGTAGGAGAAAAGTCACCATTACATTGTTCTTTTCATTAAATAATTCTTCAGTAAATAAAAGACGTTAAATCAACTTGTTTTTGCAACCAAATAAGGAAAAAACATAATCAATAGAATGAAAAATGTGTCCTTTAGAAAGGAAACCAATGAATGTTTTAGAAGAATTCTTAGATATTCTAATCACCAAATACAAAAGACTCAGGTTTTTAGAAGCAAATGGATTCAGTTAGAAATCAAACATCTGGCCATGAGCCCAAATATTCAAACATTAAAAAGAATTCTGATGACTCTGTAGATTGCAAATATATCTGCCTTCCATAATTCCTGTATTCCACTCTCATGAAGTTTAAAGTAAATATTTTAGTGTAGTAAAACCCACTAGAAAAAATCATTAAGCTAAGATTAAAGTAAACTAAGTTTTTGCCTCAAAGTTCATTTTCTGACCAAAAACATGGATATGTGCCTTTCAGGGATTGTCTCCCACCCGGGCAGAAGTTGGTATTCTAGTGTAAATCTCTTGCTACAGAACCCTCATGTACTATTTTATTCCTTACCTCATCAGCATATAGGAAAACCTACCGGCTGAAAACAGAGACTATTATATTGGGCTCAGTGAACTTCACGGTAGCATCTGCTATTTTAATAGCCAGTGCTGACTTCATCTTCATCCACTGTAATTCCTGATCTGGAATGGCTCCTTAGAAATTCACAATTTTGTTTCTGGTATACAAATGGAAATGACAATGAACTCTCTCTTATATGACATGGTAAAGAACAGAGTGCTTTGTTTAATTAGAGACTTTGGCTAACATAGCATTGCAATATATACTAAGAAATGTATTGACATAAAATCTATGTTTAAAAATTCATATTTTTCTGAAGATTTAAAGGACATTTAAAAAATTTTAGTGATAATATCATCATTTTACAAATCATTAGTCAGTTAAAGATAGATACCGTAGAGAGATTCCGGATTTTTTCAAAAATAATACTTTTACAATAGTGTAAGACTACTGGGTCAAGGCAAATTTCCGAACAGCAACTAAACTTTTTGGGAGTGGAGGACAAACAATTCTACTAGCATGATTCAACAGACAGAAGACTGGGTATACTGTGGGTAAATGATCAGAGTATGGACAAAAGTTCATTTTCTGGCCTTGCCTATATTTACTTCAAGAAAGATCCTAACTCCTTCCTTCTAGGGAGGCTCCTGAGCCAGGTAATAAAATCATCTTTGCAAAAATTATTAACTGAAAAAATTATTACAGTAAAAGAGATTGACCTAACTGACCCCATCTCGATTCTAACCTCCACACTGTCCTTGTTCATTCCTAGGCTTAGGCCAAAGTAACGTTAGGAGGAAGTTAGTTTATAGTTTAGCTTTGAAACAAAGACAGTAACAGCCCCTTCTCAAAACAAATCCCCTTTCCCGCGTGGGGACTAGACTGCCTTTGTAGGACTAACAAATTAGCCACAAGATTAGAAATTATGATTTAGGGGTCATGCAGCTAGAGGCTGCAAGATTCTAAACCTCCCCAAATTGTTCCTGGGGATAACATCACTATTGTAAAACATAAGATCAGTGCTTGAGATATTTTGCAGATGCTGCACAGGATGAATCAGCTGGCACCACCCAGATCGATAAACTGGCTCATCAGGTCTTGTGCCCCACACCGAGGAACTGACTCAGCACAAGAGGGCAGCTTCAACTCCGTATGATTTCATCTCCAACCTGACCAATCGTAACTCCTGACTCACTAGCAGCCCACCCACCAAATTATCCTTAAAAACTGCAGTCCCTGAATTTTCAGAGAGACTGATTTGAGTAATAAAATTTCAGTCTCCCTTATAGCTGGCTCTGCATAAATTACTCTTTCTCTATTGCAATTCCCCTGTCTCGATAAATTGGCTCTGTGTAGGCAGCAGGCAATGTGCACCCACTGGGCAGTTAAATGGTGCACCTAAGTGTTATAGGTTGTTACTCAATGTCATTACTTCTCTGGTTGTGAGGGTAGTGTGTTCCTGACTTTAAGTCCAAAGTTTTTTCTTCTCAACATTTTTTCTTGCTAAGATGAAATACAGAGTAATAACTGCTTAATTCCTTTGCCAGCTTTCTCAAAGTCTCTAAGGGATGTCCTTGTCTTAAGGGATAGGATGTTTGCAAATCATCTTCCAATCAAAATTCACCATAGCTGTATAGTGACTAAGGTGTAGTCTGCTCCTGCATTGCATTGTTGAGATCAAGCCAATCTTGCAGAAGCCTTCAGCAAGTTACACTGACCTGCCAGGTTTCTCATCATTACGCAGAATGCAAATTCCTTATGTACTTGGAAATCTTTGTAATGGAGTTCTGGAGTAGGGTCACATTCAAGAAAATTTTGTGCTGACCATAAAAGAAACTTAGAAACAACTGAACAATTTTATTTACATTTCTCTAAAAATTAAACTGAATTCAAACATACAGTACACCTATTAAATTATTCATTTGCCTTCTTAATTCTCTGTCCTAAAAATATCCAGAGACTACCATACCCCAAGCAGGGAAAATGTATCTAACTCATTTCTTCCCTACCACCTTAGTCCCCATCATCTATGCCCTTATAAGACCTTTATCCATGATGTGCCTTCTAAATGGAACACTCCCCTCCCTCACAGCCCCCAAAAGGCATAGCTTGGGCCTTCATTAGCACTGCTATCTTGAGAATCAGTCATAGTTCCAACCCCAGATAGCCCTCTCTTCCTGTCTCCTCTCTTCATTCTGGAATCTGAACAATCAGAGCCTAATACCACTTTTCAGTAACTAAATAGATTAGCAATGCACTCAGTAGTGGCAGACTTTGGCCACATTGATGAACACAACCCTCTATATCCATTTCTAAGACTCCAGAATTTTTCTCAAAGACTGAATCATATTGGCCACCACATTCAGGAAAACCACTATATGCCTATATCTACTTTACCACAACTGCTCTTTTTAATGCTAACTCAGAGGCCACTAGAAAAGAAATTTAGTTGAAACCTATTTCATTTAAAACATCTTTTTAAAAAGTTTTTTCATATGTCTCTTTTCAAGATGTGTAGATGGAAAAAGGATTGGGATGGGGGGTTTGATCTGTAGTGTGAGGAATCTGTCCTGCTGAGAAAATGAAAACAATTTCTGCTCTTCTCACTGTCATCCATGCATGCTGCTTACTGGGCTTCTCCTTGAAAGCAGTTGATTTGCATGATTATGTACTTACTTGGTCTGGTGGGGTTTCTTGAAACTCAAAGGACTTACACTGAAAATCTATTTTTGTTTGCTTTTGAATGGAATGCATTTATTTGGGGGATGTAAACTTCTGGGATTTGTGGTAAATTTGAAATCTTAATTCTGTTACATACTCTTAGATGGATTGTTTAGTTGAGGAACTATATTTAGCTTGAGATTTAAACACCTAGATTGTAATAATTTTTTGAATGCTAATTTCATATCTAAACTGTTGATGCATAGTCCGGATGTTTGGACAGATCATGTGAGATAGCAGATACAAATATTTGGCTTCATGTAGGGTAACTGGTACAGATTCCTTTGTAGAGATTGGAAAGTTTCTCTTCTTGCTTGAAACTACTCATTAGCTGTGATTGGATCCACAGTAATAATATCTGTTGGCATCTTAATTTTTATCAAATGCTTTTAAATTATTTACTTTCTTAACTACCTCATTTACATTGCTAACAATATAATACTACAATATAATTGTACAACCTTTCATGGTACCCAAATAGACAGAAGATTCTTTACTCCATTAGCCCCCAAAAGCAGTTCTATTAATGAGCTGGTTTAAGATTTCAGAGACATCATCCCAATGAGCTCAACTTTATCATTTAATATTTATTTCTAGAGAGCAAATAACAACAAAATATTTTATTTTCCCTTGCAATTATTTTGTAAGATATTTATTGCACCAGATTCACTTTTCAAAGAACATCTGATTTTCACTTACAAAAGTGAACCTCCAGTTAGTTATGCACTGAAAAAGATAGATGTGCTGGCCTGTGATGGGCACAGAACATTCTGAGCTGAAACGTGAACTAAGTGTGTTTAACTAGAGCCTATTCCTCAAGAGTCTATCAAAAGCATTTTACGTATCTTGCAACCTGGATCTATCCCTACTTCTCAATGTACCAGTTACAGGAAAGGGGTCCCAATCCAGACCCCAAGAGAGAGTACTTGGATCTTGCATAAGAAAGAATTCAGGACGAGTCCACAGTACAAAGCAAAAGCAAGTTTATTAAGAAAGTAAAGTGGTGAAAGAACAGCTATTCCATAGACAGAGTAGGGCATTCCCAAAAGTAAGACGAGGAATACGTCCACCCTAGATACAATACTTGTTTGTACTTAAGATTTTAAAAAAAGATCATGGGGGGATGTGCTCTGCTACAAGGGTTTGTGATAAAGGATTAATTTTCTTAATTTCTATATTTTGCAAGAATTGGTATTGTTATCTTTAAAGCAAAATTAGAAATGCTTCTGTTCTCAAGATATCAGGGTATCAGAACACTCCCAAGCCTGAGTCTGTTTAGCAAACATTATCAATCTGTTCTTTTAACCGTAAACATCTGGAGGCCAGGAATACCTAACTTTCTGGGAATGCAGCCCAGCAAGTCCCAGCCTCATTTTCCTAGCTCTCACTCAAGATGGAGTCACTGTGGTTCGAAAGCCTCTGACACACCCATGGGCCTGAAGCCCACAAATATGAAGTCTAGGAAAGAGGGCTCAGAAAAAACAAACAAACAAAACAAGAAACTTAAGTGTGCCTGATCCAGACCTGGACACTAGAGGATAGCTTCTGTGCCATGGGATAGGCAGATATTAAACAAATATGAAACTCATCTATTAATGAAACTACCTTTGCAAAACTCGTACCTGAGGAAACTATGACAGTGAAAGAGATCAGACCAAACCAACCCCATCTTGCTTCTCACCTTTAAGCTGTCCTTGTTCATTCCTGGGCATAGGCTGAACTAACCTTGGGAAGGAATTTAGTTTACAGTTCAAACTCTGAAACAAAATTGGTAATAGCCCTTTCCTGAGGGGGAAAAAAAATCCTTCTTGCCTGGGGACTAGTCTACGTCTGTCAGACTAACAAATTAGCTACAAGATTAGAAATTATGGTTTAGGGGCCATGCAGCCTTCAGCTGCAAGAGTCTGAACCTCCCCAAATTGCAGCTGGAGATAACATCACTGTTGTAAAACCTAAGATCATTGCTTGAGATATTTTGCAGACCCTGCATTCCAATGCATCAGATGACACCACCCAGACCAGTAATCTGGCTCAACCAGTTCTGCAGTCCCACCCAGGAACAGAAGTCAGCAAGAAAGAACTCACTTTGGACCACCTATGATTCATCTCCAACCCAACCAATCAGCAATCCTTACTTCCCAAGCTCCTATCTGCCAAATTATCCTTAAAAACTCTGATTCCCAAGCTTTCAGGGAGACTAATTTGAGTAATAATAAAATTCTGGTCTCTCACACAGCCAGTAATGTGTGAATTACTCTTTCTCCATTGCAATTCCCCAGTCTTGATACATTGGCTCTGTCTAGCAGCAGCCAAGGTGAACCTGTTGGGTGATTACATCAATGGCCATGAAAGCCCTTCCTATAATTTCCGTAGATCATCATTTCTTCTTGCTTTAAAGAGCTTAGTATTGTCTACAGATTTGAGTATTGTCAAATCTACAGATTTGAGGTCTAATTTTTAACACAGTTTTTAGATTATTTCTTACTATTCTTGAACAGTCCACCATTGCTCAGGCATCTGTGATGAAATCTGTTACACACAGATGTATAAGCATAGTATTCTTTGGTAGCTCTCAGTGATATCCTGTTAATTAGTTGTCTTTCCCTAGGTCAGTGCCACACTATCTTAATTAAAAATATTGGATAAGTTATGATACCTGATACACTGTATCGCAAATCCACTTGCCTTGTGACACTTGTTCAGCAATGTCTTGACTATCCTAAGTCTTTGCTCTTTCATAGATATTATAGAATCAATGTGTTAATTTCCTATAAAACCTCTATTTATATGTGAATTATAATTGTAATTAATAGATACTAGTTTAAATCTTTTGACATTAACATTAAACTGTTTTTCACCTACAAAGATGACAATTTCAGATGGTTCTACTACTGAACAGATCACAAGGGAAAGAATTAATGTCTTTCTGCTATCTACTCATGAACATGATGTATCTCTCCATTTCCTTAAGTTTCTTCAATATCTTTATTAAAGTTGTAACTCCATGCAAGTATTGAATATATGTTGTAAGATTTACTCCTAGATATCTTGCTTTTTTTTTTCCTGTTGTAAATGGTATCTTTTTCTTGTTACTATACTTTCAGTTTGTGTGTACATGCTATGGTTTGGGCCTTTGCCACCTCCAATCCTCATGCAGAAATTTGGTACCCAATGTGGCAATGTTGAGAGGTAGGGCCTGATGGGAGGTGTTTGGGTTCTGGGGGTGGATCCCTGATGAATAGATTAATGTTCTTTCTCAGGGTGAATTAGTTCTCCCTCTATTAGTTCCCCTTGAGTACTCTAGGTAAAAAACACCTAGGGCCTCCCAGCGGCTTCCTCCTTTGCCATGTGATCTCTCTTTGCACTCTCGGTAAGGAAGTGTTCCAGACCCAAGGCCATTCTTATGCAGCTATGTGGAGGTGGAAGGACATCATGCACAGGGCTGCGGTTCCCAATACTCATAAAGCAGAACTTCTGCTGGATTCAACCAATTCTCTTTAACCTAACTTTACTCCTATTGGTTTTGAGTTATGTAATCTATTTCTTTTTTTTTAATTTATTTATTATTATTATACTTTAAGTTGTAGGGTACATGTGCATAACATGCAGGTTTGTTACATATGTATACTTGTGCCATGTTGGTGTGCTGCACCCATCAACTCGTCATTTACATCAGGTATTTTTCATACCTTCTTTCATACAATGCAAGGTCCTTGGAGTGTTTGATTTTAAACACTACCTCCCAAATTCCATGTTATTGTCATTTAGCATTTCAGTTCAATTTGTTAATGTCATGCTAGTTAGACATTATTTCATTATATTTTTGTCAACGTTTATTTGGATTACACTTTTTTTTACATGACATAGTTCTTTGCACTCTACTGCTTTATGGATTTCATTCTGAAAGAAGAACATCCTTCAGTAGGTTTTCAGGACTTTGAAAAATTCCCTCAAAAACAAAATTAAATGTTGTTTATTTTGCCCTCGGTCTGGTATGATTGTTTTGGGTGGGTTTAGAATTCTAGATTGATGGTTGCTTTTCCTTGGTACTTTAAATATATTATTTTATTTTCATCCAATTCCCAGTGTTGGTGGTGTTGATGAGAAGTCTGCTGTCAGCCTAATTATATTCCTCTCTAGAAGAAATATATTTTTCTATCTGAATTTTTGGGCTTTTTTTCAGAAAAAAATGATTTTCCTCTCACTATAATGCATGACAGTATGGGTTGGATTTTTTGTTTGGTTATTTATGTTTCGGGTTTGGTATTGTTTTGTTTTTGCTGCTGAGGATCAATTACGCTCTTTCAATTTCAGGGTTCATGTATTACTTTAATTCTGAAAACTCCCCAACTATTATCTCTTAGAATACTTTTTCTCACTTTTATCTTTTATTTTCTCTTCTGGAATATCTTATTCTATTTCTTTATCTTCTTTCTCTCTTAACATTTTTTATAATTTTTTAATCGTTTTATCTCTCTCTGCTAGATTCTGAGAGGTTTACTTAACTCCATCTTTCAGATTCTCACTTTACTTCACATCAATATGCTATTTATTCCATCCATTTAACTTATTTTTGTCATTATATTTTTAATATCTAGAAGTTCAATTTGGTTCTATTTTCAAAACTGCTTACAGTTTTTCAAGAATTCCTAATATTTTGTTATTAATTTTAATTCAATTTTTAATTTTGTATTCTTTTATCTCCATAATCCTCTTAAATCTATTCTCTTTTATATTTTTATTTTTTTATCTTCAATTTTGGGAAGGCTAATCTCCTAGATATAATATTTCCTGGTATTCCATTACAGTAGGTCTTTTCTCGAGTTCTTTAAAACACTAATATTCTGTTCTGTGGTAGCTGCATTTGCTTTAGTTTATATACATGTACCCACAGAATCATTCCTCATTTTTTTTCTGCTGGTTCTAGGTTTACAATACAGTAGCCAGTAGCCATATGTAAATTTTAAAATAGAAATTAATTAAAATTAAATACAATTTAAAATTTAGTTTTGCAATCTCACTAGACACATTTAAGTGTTCAATAGCCACATATGACCAGTAGTTACCACATTAGATAGTGCAGATATAGAACATTTCCATATCACAAAAGTTGTATTGTACAGTGTTGCTATAGAGTTTACACAGTCCTAAACTAGCTTTTGTGTTAATTTCTTTGTTCAGTTTCCTAACCCTTGCAGGTCATTAAATTGTACACCCTTTAGGTCTCATAGGTATAGAACTTTGATTAATTGTGATTAAATTATTTATTAATTCATGACCTCCAGTAGATAGCAAATGATCTTTTCATTTCTCCAGGCCATTAAACAGATATATCTAGATTCCTTTAAATAAGTAACTTGGTAACCCTTCAAGACTCTGGACTTTATTCAGAGGACTCAATTCCAGCTTTCCAGCTTGAATAGAGCTATGACCGCATCTCTTTTCCCTAGTGGGTATTAAAAGTCCTTTACATATATTCCTTCCATAATCTCCGAGCAGTCAAAGGGCCTACTTCCACTTGCTTTTCTGGATTTGAATCCTCTCTTCTGTTCTGTCACCTGGAGATTTCTCTTTCTGTTTTTCAAGCTGCTTTGTATAATTTATTAAAAATTATATCACATTTTATCCAGCGTTTCACTATGTTTGTGGAGAGAAAAATTGTCTACATCAGCTATATGTATCATGTGATTAGAAATATACTGACGTTCTATTGCATGCTTTAATAGTTTGAGTAAGAATAAGATATATCATGTTTAAAATGAATTTCTTTTTTTTTTTTTTTTTGAGACGGAGTTTTGCTCTGTAGCCCGGGCTGGAGTGCAGTGGCCGGATCTCAGCTCACTGCAAGCTCCGCCTCCCGGGTTCCCGCCATTCTCCTGCCTCAGCCTCCGGAGTAGCTGGGACTACAGGCGCCCGCCACCTCGCCCGGCTAGTTTTTT